>NC_056743.1:772875694-773175694 GCF_019279795.1 Protopterus annectens | reverse complement strand
ATGAAAGTGCATCCACTTTCCAAGCTAGTTTGTGGAAAGTCCTGGTGCAAAAAATCTGTAGTTGATGATTGAGATGGGATGCAAAGAGGTCTATGTGAGGACATCCCCAGACTGCTGTAATCATCCTGAATATTTTGGTGTCCAGCATCCATTCGTGTGGATCCGACAGGTTTCTGCTCAGACTGTCTGCCAGGAAGTTTTGCTTCCCTGGTAGAAATTGAGCTTGAAGGTCCAGTTTGCAAGCTAGAGCTGTGTTCCATAGATTCATGGCTAGTCTGCAAAGGGGATAGGAATGAGATCCCCCTTGCTTATGTACCACATAACTGTGGTGTTGTCTGTCCGTATTAGTAGCTGTCCTAGTTGTAGAAGATTCCTGAAGGCCAATAGAGCATTCTGCATGACTAACATTTCCTTTAAATTGATATGCAGGAGCCTCTAATCCTTTGTCCAAAGGCCCTGCAGACAGTTGCCCTGAAAATGGGCTCCCCATGCATAATCTGAAGCGTCCGTGGTTAGTATCTGAGTGGCTGGAGGCTGACTGAAGGGTTTTCCTATGTTTAGAGTACATGCCTTGGACCACCAAAGGAATTCCTTTTGGAGACAAGGCAGGACGGTGATCTGTATGTCTAAACTGAATGCTGAGACCATACACTTTTTAGGTACCACTGAATTTTCCTCATATGTAGTCTCGCATATGGTACGAGAAGGATGCAGGAGGCCATGTAACCCAAAGCCTGCAGGAATTTCCTTGCAGAAAGCGGAGTTAAAGTTGCCAAGGTTTTGAAAGTTGAAGCCAGCTGTAATTGTTTTTCGGATGTCAGAAATGCCATTTGAGTTGTGGTGATTAGAAGAGCACCCAGAAAAGTTATCTGTTGTGAGGGTGTCAAATTTGACTTTTTTATGTTTACAGAGAATCCCAGGAACTTGAGAAGGTTCTGAACAAATTCTAGATGCTGAAGTAAGACATCCTTGCTGTCTGCCTGAATTAGACAATCGTCTAGATAAGGGTAAATTTGAATTCCCTTGAGTCTGCAATAAGCTACTACTGGAGCCAGGCATTTGGTGAAGACCCTGGGAGCAGTAGACAATCCAAAGAGCAGCGCAGAGAATTGATAGTGCCTCGATCCGGCCCTGAACCTGAGGTATTTTCTGCATTCCTGCCTGATGGGAATGTGTAAATATGCTTCCTTTAAATCCAAAGTTACCATCCATGCATTTTTGGTCAGCATTGGAAGTAGCTGCTGTAGAGTAAGCATCTTGAATTTTGGTATCTCAAGAAAGGTGTTCAAGATTGACAGGTCCAGAATGGGTCTACATGAGTTTTGCTTTCTGGGGACTAGAAAGAGTCTCGAGTAAAAACCTTGTCCCATCTCTGAAAGTGGAACCAGTTCTATGGCTTTCATAGCCAAGAGAGCCTCCACCTGGTTTAAGGCCTCTAACCATTGATGTTTTGGAAGATCCGGCCATCCGCTTGGTCTTGGTAGGGTATGAAAATGGAATTTGTAACCTCTTGAAACCACATCTAGAACCCACTTGTCTTGGGTTATACGAGTCCAATTTAGGTGAAAAAGAGAAAGTTTTCCTCCGAGTGGGGCTTCCAGGCAAGAAGTTCCTGCAGCCCAACAGAGGGAGTCATTGAACCTGTTTTCTATGAGCTTGCGACCTGTCCTTTCCTCCCCTAGGGGTGGAAGCAGTCCACTGTCTTGGTCTATAAGAGGCTTGCGTTTGAGGCCTTCCTCGAGAGCGTCTGTATCTACCCCTCTGAGGCCTGTCTGAATTGGGAAAGGGCCAATTTTTTGTAGGTCAATTCCTACTAAATCTGGGTGGCTGTACTTGTAAGAAATCCTTAACCGTTTGCATGGATTTTGCCTTGTCCTCCATCTTCTTTATCACCTCTTCAGCCTTAGGTCCAAACAAAACATTATGCTCGACAGGAGCATCCAATAACTTAGCTTTTACTTGATCTGGCAAGTTTTGTTCCTTTAACCAAGCATGTCGTCTAATGACGATACCAGAGGCAGCAGCCCTACAAGAAGCCTCCAAGGCATCAAATCCAGTGTAAACCATGCTTCCCAACTTGTTCAGTGGCATGCATTAAGTCATGTAATTCCTTATCTGCACAGGCAGAAATGGAAGTTAGCTTTTGCTTCAAAACAGACAGAAGAAATTGCTGGTATTTCAGCATATGAAATTGACAGTTTAACACCCTAATAGATAAAGTAGCAGAAGTGTACACTTTTTTGCCCCATCTTTCTAAATATCTGGAATCCTTCTCAGTGGGAATGGGGTTTTTAGCAGTAGCGGCCTTAACCCCCCTTAGGACCCTGAGAAATGGTTTCAGGATCAGCAGTAGGATTCTTGTACAAAAACTGGTGGGAATCAGGAACCCTATAATATCTGTCTGGCTTAGCAGGAGCAGGAGGAAGTGAGTCCGGAGTTAAGTTAGCCTCCGAAAAGGCATCATCCACAATATCCAAAATAGGAGGGACAGCCAGGGGTCTATGTTGGGGAAGAAGAAGAAAATCCCTAAGTCTTTTCTTAGATTCTGAGTACTCCTGTCCTTCCCAGTGAAAATGTTCCCTCATTTCATGTACAGTTTCCCCAAAAGAAAAATGGGGGAGAAGCTGAAGGAATGGATTCCTCAGCATCAGAATCCTCATAAGGAGGGAAAGAATATTCCTGGTCAGAAGAAGAAACTGAAGAGACAGAAGCCTGATCAGAGGAGTCATAATACACTTCCTGCCTTGGCCTTTTATCTGGAGGGGTATGTGAACCCTTAATCATAGTAAGTCCTCCGCCATTTTAAGTAACTGTTTCTGAGGGTGCCATATCAGAAGAGGCCTGAGCTGTAGTCTTTGATTTGGAAGGAGTCTTTGCCTTTGTCTTTGCCGTTATTAGAAGCTGAGTAGGCCTGAAAACCCTTTTGGAAGCCGGTACTGCACAGCGGCTCCGGACCCATCCGAAGGAGCATTGTCCGAAGGTCCTGCAACAAAAATATTCAAAGGCCTAGTTGGCTCCTTGTGGGAGTCCGTTTCGGCCATCGGTTCCGAAATGGCTGATGACAGGGGCTGCAAAAGCGCCTCACTGACGACGGCCGAACCTGAAGCTGGCTCTGCTTGTACAGTATTATCCAATTTGGACCTCGGAGGCCTGTCTTTATCCCTGCGTCGTTTGTGAATTCCGGTAGCCGGAACCAAATCCGACGACAATTTTGTAATTAAAGCGCCTACCGAAGTCATGAAATGCAAAATTGTACCTTCATTTAATCGTACGTTGATTGAATCTAGCACAAAACCGACAACTAGCTACGTCGTGGTCAGGGCCTAAGCAAGGAATACAGTAACAATGAAAATCCTTACGAGGTATTTGCTTCCCACATGAAATACAATTATTAACTTTTTCTGACATCGGACTGGAGCAAGAAGAAAGTTTCCCCAACGGGGTACTTAGCTTTGAGTAGGAGAAGAAAATCTTCGGACTGAAGTACTTTTAGCAAAAATTGTCAGGAGTCAGCCGACCGGCAAATGCGAACTGCTATCACCGCACGGCAAGAAAGACTGGAGAATATGGCGTCGGCTGTCAGCTTTGTACTCCTGGCGCTCTGACATCAGGGAGCATGGCTGAACAGCCGACGCCGGACCCAGACTTTGGGATTCTGGCTGACCGAGGACTGCCTGCCGGCAAGGGAGAACCCTACAGTCATGACTGCAACAGTGAAACACGATGAACATCAGGGAACTGGACTGATTGTTCAAACTAAATTCAGGATCCATTAGGAATAAAAGAGATTGTTCAAAGAAAATTCAAGAACAAAAGAGGGATTTCTTTTCAACATGCTGTTCTACAGACTGCTAGATGGTTCATCACACACCAACACCTTAGGTACACAAGTTCTTTTAGCTTAGGTTAATGGTTCTTCAAGTCTTCCTAGAAAAATATGTATCGTCTAAGGCATTAAAGGCAGTAAGGTTCATTTAATAGTTATGAAATATGGACCCAAAGTCAATGGGTGTGTAGAGACCAGAGATGTAGAATATTCCTTCAAAAACCGATAGACCACTAACTGTTTTACTAAAACAAGTATTAAAGGTAAACAAGCATTAATGGATGAAATACACCCTCTTATAGAACACGTTAAACATATTACATAATAATACAACATACTACAAACCTGAGTGACGAGACATCCTCTATATTAACACAGCCGTTCTGACATTAAAGAAGAACCCAGTCTGTCTGGATAAGCGCAGTTTGGTAGTATTTGGAAGGGCCCTTTTGCTTCTCTAAGATTAGCTGGGACTTAATTAGAAAGTGAAACCACACTGCTGTGGAAGACAATGTCAGAGGGTTCTGTAACAGACATCTGAGTGAGCAAAGTGAACCATGAGCTGCTAGAACATTTTTTTTTACTTTTTCCTTTAACTGAACTTTTTTATAGTACAGCAGTTGATGGAAATGTAAACACGAATCCAAGGTACTGATGATGTGATCATTGCTAGTGCCAGAAGATAAACTGTTAATGAATGATGCAGAAATATTTCTTTTTGATTCTTCTGTTTCTTATGAGCAAAAATTCAAGAATAGTACTTCAATCTCTTAAAAAATCAGCATTTCATTTTTTTAGAGAATTTGCTTTTAACGTGTTGCTGACTTGGAATGCATAATGGCTTACAAAAACACATTTTGCTTAACTGCTTGTTTTCAATCGCAGCCATTCTGAGCAGGAGCATATGATTCCTTGTTTGTCTATGCACCACATTTTTCTGGTGCTGGTCCCTATATGGTCAATCCTTGAAAATGGGATCTTCAAGCATAGCTAAGGCATATTTAACTTTAACATTAACTGATGTGGGGGAGGGGACAAGAATGAGAGTCCCTGATTTATTGAGATCTGCTTGACTCAGAACATATTCTTTCATCACAGAAGTCAGTGGTGAAAGTATGTAATCTAATGAATGCGACTTCAGAATCCATAAATTATTCAAGTACCACTGTATCTTTCCTTTCCGGAGTCTTGCAAACAGAATTAACAGAACTGTGGAAGACATGTCTCAGTTGCCTGCAGAGACATTTTAGCTAAAACACATACTTCATTATTTTACTAAACAGCCCATCATCATTATTTAAACCCTGTCCTTAGGAAAGAAACTCATACTTTTTTTTTTAATTTTTTTTTAACCAAAAATGCCTCCAGGAACATTTAATTTGAGAGAAGGTTGCAAACTTCATTTCTGACAACTGGGAATATGCCTTAGTTGTAAAAACATAGCGGAGTTTGCTGTAAGGCTGAAGTGAGTATACCTACATACACTGCTTGAACCAGGTAATTCTGCAGACAAGAGGCTAGTGTGAATTTCTTTCAAACACAAACATCCAAATACTGGAGCGAGGTATTTCATAAAGACACTGGATGTATAAGAAAGGCCAAAAAGATGGTTAGGGACAGGCATCTTATTTCTTTATTTTTATGAATTTGTTTGCATTTGTGAGCTCCATGCTCATAAATTATTCCCTCTCCTAGCTATTTACTACTATATGCAGAATGAACACAAGACTTTCTTACCGGGAACTTCTCCCAAACAAAACTAAGCACTGTTAAGTGGGTACTCTCTGGGGAGTGTTTGCCACAGGAGCAATTCTTGGTGACTTTCTCAGGTCTAATCCTTTATCAAATGTAAGGTAAGAAAACTGTGTCACTTTTCACATAAAATCCAAAAGTAAAAAAACACACAACATTGCTGAAGAAGGTCTCAAGCAGCTGTAGTTTTAGGTAGCAGAAAAAATTGCTTTTTCTTTCCTGCCATTTACTGGCCATGGGGTGCACGACTGCAGCAACTACAACCATGTACCCTGTGGACATCTAACTACTAAACATGCTGGGCTGAGTGGTTTCTACCCACTGCAATATTCCAAACTATATGTAAGAGTTTCTGCAGCAATGATCCACGCAGCCTGTCCTAACAATTCTTCATTTTCTTGCATATTCTTCAATTCTTCTCTTTGTAATTTTCTTTTGCTGTCTAAACTTCACATAATCTCTGCACAGCACATTCTGGACTTTAGTGTTGCCTTGAACATGTCTTACTTACATTTTTCTCATGCCCCCATTTCCACACCTTCTATGTAAGCAACTAACAAGCATACCTATATTATATATATATATATATATATACACACACACACACACACATACATATACATACATACACACACAATGGTAGATGCAGCACTTTATTTTGATATGAAAATAAGCATCCTGAAAGTCTTAATTACATCTTGTCATTTGCCTGAACACAAGATAGAATATTTTTACACAGTGACCTTCTGAAAGGGTTCTTGGCTACGACATTATATAATTTTTTTACCCAGTGGCCTTCTGAAAGGGTTCTTGGCTACAATATTAGTTTAGTTCGTTTAGGTCAAAGACTGGTCTGAGGTTCTGGCTTTTCTTCAGAACAAAAATAAAAATGGGAATAGAAGTCTGACCCTGCCTGACATGCTTGGAACTCATGAATGACTATTTTGTTTTCCAGAAGAAAGAGTTTCTCTTCTGGCTACTTTTTGCTGATGGGGTATCATGTCCGGAAGCAACAGAGATGGCAAGGGAGGAAAGTGGGAAAAGGAAATCATATAGCCCCTGGATATTATCCTGCTTACCCAAGAACCGTGATTGGTCGCAATTAATGCAGCAGAGTAGAGGGATAGACAACCCCCTACTGCCTCTAGGCAGGAACAGTCAGTCTTTCAGAAAAAGGCCCATGATATCCCTGGTTTTGCGAATCTCCTTGACCTCTGGGTCTCCTTCCATTAAAGGGACCCCCTCTGCAATGGTCACTCCTGTCAGAAGTGGATTCAAAGGGTTGACACTGGGATTTTTTTTAAATCATAAAGAGTTGGAACCTTACGGCTACAGTAATGTTGTGGAGTCTCAAATTTGACTCCTATAGACAGCATCTTCCTATCTTTTTCACACTTCTGCAGCTTCTCTTTGATATATAGACCACATAAGTAAGATCCATCATAAGGGGCTTTGGTAAAGCTCGTTTTAAAGTTGTTGTCTGATGTCTCAAAGGCAAAGCCATGCACAATGTCTCATTGTGATGCCTGTGCTCGTTGCTTTAGCCTCTCCACTGGATGCATTATACATAAGCCACAAGAAGATGTTGGTGATATTACACATGGTACCCAAAGTGGTCTGTCATTTCCTAGAGTTAAGAGTGGACAGTCTTTCTCAGGGAGGCTAGCACATTTGTTTAGCTCTCTCTGAAAATGGTTCACATACATGGCATAGTTAATTATCCTGAGTGCAGAGGTGCCTGAAGCATACACTTGCTTCTCCTCCTACCCATTGCCCTAGACTCTGTTATGAGGATGAACAAAAGCTATATCATGTCAGCTATTTTTTGCTTGCTGCTCTCACAAACATAGAAAGTACAGTTGTGTACACCTACCATAAATGTAGATGTTCGAGTGTCTTCACTGTTGCAGTCATAACTGTAGGGTACTCCTGCCGGCAGGCAGCCCGAGGTCGGCCAGAATATCAAAGTCTGGGTCCGGCGTCAGCTGTATCAGCAAGTACCCTGACGTCAGAACGCATGGGTATAAAGCTGACTGCCGACGCCATCTTCTCCAGCCTTTCTTGCCCCTGATGTCAGAAGCCCCCATAAAACCAAAAGGTGTCCCAAGGGAAACACAAATACACCAGAAAGGTAGTGGAAAAGGAAAAGTACAGTTTTGTACCTACCATAAATGTAGATGTTCGAAGATCCACATTGCTGCAGTCCTAACACTTGGGTAATCCGCTGTCCCAGTCGGCCCGAATACCAAAGTATATGGCTGACGTCGGTCAAGGCGCATTAGTCTGACGTCAGGATGTCAGGGTACAAATGCGCATGACCGACGTCATATCCTCAGTCTTATATCCTCAGTCTTTTCTTGCCCCAGATGTCAGAAGACCCTAAAAGGATAAGGCCAAAACCAAAAAACACCAAACACTCCTGCACCAAATATATATATATATACAATATATACAAATTTACAAGAGTATAACCCCACCCACACAACCACCCCTAAACACAGAGGGGAAGGAGGGAGGGTAAATTGGACTGCAGCAATGTGGATCTTCGAACATCTACATTTATGGTAGGTATAAAACTGTACTATGTTCTTCATACCACATTGCTGCAGTCCTAACACTTGGGTAGAATCCCAAAGCAGAGGTAAGGGAGGCTGGCAAATCATAAAGAAGCAGGAGCTGTCAACATGCCCTGCAAAATAGCCGTGGCAAAACCAGCCCTAGACTTAGAGTAGAGAGGAAGGTGGTAATGCTTAGAGAAAGTATGCACTGAACTCCAAGTAGCTGCCTCCAAAATATCCTTAGTAGCCACCCCCCTTAGAAATGCTGTTGAAGTGGCAGTAGCCCTAGTGGAATGAGGCCTAATCCCAGCTGGAATCTCCTTGCCATGATGGGAATAACAAAATGCAATGCAAAACCCAATCCACTTAGAAATAGTTTGTTTTGACACAGGCTTGCCCTGAGAACTCAAAGCAAAAGAAACAAACAACTGCTGAGACTGCCTAAAATCCTTAGTCCTGCTTAAATAATAACGCAACTGCCTGTGTACATCTAAAGTGTGCAAAATCTTTTCCCCCTTATTTTGGGGATCTGCATAAAAAGTAGGCAAATGAATAGTTTGGTTCAAAGCCACACTAGAAACCACCTTAGGCATAAAGGAAGGATTAGTACGTAATGATACCCTATCCTTATGGAAAATCAAAAAAGGCTCAACCGCCATAAGGGCCTGCAATTCAGAAACCCTTCTTGCAGAAGTAATGGCCAACAAAAAAGCAGTCTTCCATGACAAATATTTCAACTCAGCAGTAGCCACAGGCTCAAAAGGTTGTAGAGTAAGTTTCTCCAACACAAAATTGAGATCCCAAGCAGGAGTAGGAGCTCTACGTGGGGTCTTATATTCTTTGCCCCTCTAAGAAATTGCTTGAACAAAGGATGAGAAAACAATGGTGGGTCACAATCATAGTGAGCTGAAATTGCTGCAGCATGAATCTTAATGGAAGAGAAAGACAAACCTTTGTCCAATAACTCAGTCAGATATTGAAGAGCCACACTCAAATTAGGCTCAGAAACCTCCAAATTCTTTGCTGCACTCCAAAATAAAAATCTCTTCCATTTTTCATGTACACTTTCCTTGTACTAGGTCTTCTGGCTTCCATAATCACATTCAAAACTTGTTGAGGAAGTTGAGACCTGCTGTGTTTCAAAACAGAATATGCCAGGCTGTTAGATGAAGAGAGTGAAGCTTGACATTGAGTAGATGACCGTCCCTCTGAGACAATAGGTGTGGAATCAAAGGTAAAGGCCATGGAGGCTTCCTTACCAGACTCCTCAGTAATGGGTACCAGTGTTGCCGAGGCCAATCTGGAGCTATTAAAATCATCCTTGGCTTGTCTTGTCTGACCTTTAGGAGTACCTTTGGGAGAAGAGGCAGAGGTGGAAAGGCATACACATGAAGATTTGTCCAACTGAAAGAAAGAGCATCCACTTTCCAAGCTGTGTGATGTAACCTTTTGATGCAAAACTTTGGCAGCTGGTGGTTTAGTGGAGAAGCGAACAGATCTATGTCTGGAGTTCCCCATGTCACTGTCAATTTCCAAAATACATGAAGATCCAGTTTCCACTGTGGGGATCCATGATTTGTCTGCTTAACACATCTGCTAAGGAGTTCTGTGCTCCCCGCAGAAACCTTGCCTGAAGAGTTAGTTGCAAGCTGAGCGCAGTCTCCCATAAAATCATTGCTTGCCTGCATAGAGGGTAAGAATGTGTTCCCCCTTGTTTGTTGATGTACCACATGACAGTTGTGTTGTCTGTTAGAATCAACACCTGCCCTGGAAGAAGTAACTCCTTGAAAGCCATTAATGCAAACTGGACTGCTAACATCTCCTTCATGTTGATATGTAGATGCTGTAGTCTGGCAGGCCACTTGTCTTGTATCCACTTTCCATTCAGATGAGCTCCCCAAGCTATGTCTGAGGCATCTGTCGTTAGAATCTGACTCGCCTCTGGCCGGGTCACAGAGAGTCCCTTGTTTAGGTGACATTCCTGAGCCCACCACAAAAATTCCTTTTGAATGCAAGGTATTATTTGAATGACAGTGTCCAAATCCTGGCAGTGCTGTGTCCATACATTTTGAGATACCATTGCAGCTTCCTCATATGCAGTTTGGCATTGGGAAGCACCAGAATACAAGATGCCATGAACCCTAAGGCTTGAAGGACTGTCCTTGCAGTCAGCCCGGACTGAAGAGATAGTTGATGGAAGTAAAGGGAAAGATTCTCTTGCTTGTCCGGGGTTAAAAGGCCATCTGGGTTGCTGTATTCAGTCTCACACCCAGAAAGCACATGTCTTGAGAGGGTACTAGACTGGACTTTATTTCGCTCACAGAATACCCCAGGCATCTTAGCACTGCTATCACATATTCCAAATGCTGTAAAGGTCTTCCTTTTCTTGAGCCAGAATCAGGCAGTCGCCCAAGTAAGGATAGATTTGTATTCCTTTTAGCCTGAAGTAAGCTATCACTGGAGCCAGAACCTTTGTGAATACTCTGGGCAGTAGATAAGCCAAAGGGCAATGCAGAGAACTGATAATGGGAATTCCCAGCTCGAAAACGCAGATACTTCCTGCAACTTAGTCTGATAGGTACATGAAGGTAAGCCTCCTTGAGATCTAAAGTTACCATCCAGTGATCCTTGCCCAGCAGAGGTAAAAGCTGTTGTAACGTCAACATTTTGAACTTGGGAATGTCCAAATAAGTGTTGAGGATAGATAAATCCAAAATTGGTCTCCACGTGTTCCCCTTCTTTGGTACTAGGAACAGGCGAGAATAAAATCCTAGGCCCCTTTCTGGCACAGGTACCGCTGAATGGCCCCTATTTGGAGTAACAGAAATTTGCTTGTGAGCCTCTTTTCTTTGTAGAGGAGGAATGTCTGGCATGCCTTTGAAAGGAGGCAAGGTATGGAAATAAAACCTGTAACCGTGGTGAATGATATCCAATACCCATCTGTCTTGGGTAATTAAAGTCCAATTTTCTTTGAAAAGTGCCAGCCTTCCTCCCAAAGGTGCTGCCAGACGAGAAAGCACTGGCAGCTGAAAAGGCAGGTCATTGGGTCTGTTTACGAAAGGACTGACCCCTGCCCTCACCAGAAGACTGAGCAGGTGAACTCCCTGTTCTAGGCCTAAAAGAACCTTGAGCTCTGCCCCTACCACGCCTAGACCTACCCCTAGACTGGGAATCATAAGCAGGATATGTCCATCCCTTAGTGGGCCAATTTCTACTAAACTGGAGGCTGAACCTGCAAAAATCTTTAACAGTCTGCATAGACTTAGCCTTGTCCTCCATTTTCTTTAAAACAGCTTCCACAGGCGAACCAAACAACACGCCAGACTGTAACGGAGCATCCAAAATCCTTGTCTTAACATGCTCAGCTAAATTCTGATCCCTTAGCCAGGCGTGCCTACGAAGAACAGAACCAGTGGCAGCCACCCTCTAAGAGGCCTGCACAGCATCAAAACCACATTGCAAGGAATGCTTACCCACTTGTTCAGACACATGAACTAAATCCTGCAACTCTTTACACTCAATACCTTCCGCCAGAGCATCCACCTTAGACTTCAATTGTGAAAGGAGATAATTTTGATATTTTAACATGTGGAACTGGCAATTCAAAGCCCTCATGGCTAAAGTGGAAGAAGTATACACCTTCTTTCCCCATCTATCCAAAGCCCTTGCCTCTTTATCAGGAGGAACAGGATTTTTAACAACAGAAGCCTTAACACCTTTAGGCCCCTGAGAAACAGTTTCTGGGTCTGCCCTAGGACTCTTAAAAGATACTTATGAGCTTCAGGCACCCTATAATACCTATCTGGTTTAACTGGGGCAGGAGGCAAAGAATCAGGGTTCAGGGAAGCCTCTGCAAAACATCTTCCACCACATCCAGAACAGGAGGTATAGCTAAAGGCCTATGCTGGGGTAAAACAAAAATTCCCTAAGCCTCTTCCTGGAATCAGAGAAATCTTGGCCTTCCCATTTAAAATGCTCCCTCATGGAATGAAGAGTCTCTGAAAAAGAGAAATCCTCAGGAGGAGAAGCCAAGGAGTAGAATCATCCACATCAGAATCAGAATAAGGAGGATACTCCTGCAAGTCTTCAGCCAAGACTCAGAAGCCTCGAACACTGCTCAAAACTCTCAAGCTCAGGTTCCACCATAGGCCTCTTATCAGGAGGGGGCATAGAACCTCTAATCATAGTAATCAAATCTTCTGCCATTTTAAGCATATGTTTCTTAGGCAAAGATCCTGAAGAACTAGGAGAGACCCCCACTGAAGATAAACCTGGCCTGCCTCTCAAAGAAGCCTTGGAAACAGAAGGGGAGGGCCTAACCACCTTAGGAAGAGAGGGGAGAACAGCCACCTGAGAAGCCCCTTCAGCCTGGCCTACCTCCTGAGAAGACACATCTTGTAACAGTAAAGTCTCTCCCTGAGACTCCAAAGAAACTTCTGGCAGAACCTCCGGCTCCACTGAGCCTTCTAAAGAACCGATGTCCAGGACTGACGGTTCTTCCAACCTAGGCTTTGCTGCTTTGTCCTTGCGCTTTTTGGACGAAGCGGGCGTCGGAGCATCCGACGGCATTTTATAATTACAACGCTTCCCAAAAACTAACCTGGCACAGTCTAACCTTCTCTTTATAGTGCGTTTGTTAAATCTAGCACAAGAGCGACATCCAACAACGTCGTGCTCAGGCCCTAAACAAGGTATACACAAAGTATGGTAATCCCTATGAGGTATCTGTTTCCCACAAGAAATACAGTTATTCACTTTTTCTGACATCCGGGCCGACTGGGACAGCGGATTACCCAAGTGTTAGGACTGCAGCAATGTGGTATGAAGAACATCAAAGTAAGCAAAAAAGAAACAAGAGGGGTCTGGAGGGAGGGAAACACCGACTGCAACAGTGAAGACACTCGAACATCTACATTTATGGTATGTGTACACAACTGTACTATGTTCTTCGTGTTTCACTGTTGCAGTCATAACTGTAGGGTAGAATCCCAAAGCTGAGAACACGGGAGGAGGTTATGAAGAAGAAGGAGCAGCTAGAAGACCCTGCAAAACAGCAGAGGCAAAGCCTGTCCTAGACTTAGAGTACAAAGGGAGGTTATAGTGCTTGGAAAAAGTATGCACAGAGCTCCAAGTGGCAGCCTCTAGAATGTCCTTAGTAGGAACTCCTCTGAGAAAGGCTGCTGAAGTGACAGCTGCTCTAGTAGAATGAGTCCTGACAGTACCTGGAATCTGTTTTCCATAAAGAGAGTAACAATATCTTATTCCATGAGCAATCCATTTGGAAATAGTTTGCTTAGAAATAGCTTTACCTAGAGAACTAGAAGCAAATGAGATAAGCAATTGATCTGATTTCCTGAAATCTTTAGATGTTATGTGATCCTATCTCGCCTACATTCTGACTGATGGGTTCGGAGCCAATCCCTCGGCTCCGACTCGGCACGCTTATGCTATAGAGCGAGGCCTCTAATTGGCTGAACTATCTTTATCCCAGGATGCACCACCACTAATCCCCCAGATCTCGTTTGCCGCTTACAGAGCTTGGACGTGGTCTCAACATTGGCTGGGCTAAGTACTATATATTAGGCTTTTTTCCTGTCAGTATTTGATTCATTTAAAACCCAAAAGCTGTTTTAACGGCTATTCTTTGTGTACGAGTGTTTTTTTCTAAGATTTGGTAAAATTTGGTGTTTTTTTCCTGTCAGAGAAGGTTCCGTTTAAGTTAGAGGGGCCTTCCCCTGTGGTTACTACTTCTTGTGATTGTGTGTGGGTCAAGTACCCGTTTAAGTTAGAGGGTCTTGGCCCTCCTCTTTTTCCTTTTCTCTTTCTCAATCTTGTGTAAAAAAAAAAAAAAAAAAAAAATGTCTTTAGTTTAAATTATTTACACTAAGTTAGTGGCGTACATAATTGTGTTCTTGTGTGTCAAACCCTTTAGTGTTTACTGTAGTTATCTGTTTTTTGTAGCCTGAATATGTCTAAAGAGCATAAACCCTCCGGGTTTAAAAAGTGCACGAGGTGTGGCTTCAAAATGTCCATAACAGACGACCACTCCTCGTGCGTCTATTGTCTTGGTGCTAAACATCTGCAGGAATCGTGCAGTGTATGCCATGCGTTTTCCTCCAGAGTCCTCCAGGAGAGGAAAAACAAATTAATCCTCAAAGGATTAATCAAGCCTTCCTTCGAGGAGGCTTTATCTTCCTCTCCGTCTCCTTCTAAAAAGAGGAAAGCGTCGGCTCCGACCAGTCAGTCGAAACAGACTGCTAAGAAAACTAAGCAGACTTCTCCATCAGCTCCACGGACTTCGGAGCCGAGGTCGGAACGGTCTGCCTCGATGCCTCCAGCCTCGACCCCTCTGGTTTCGGAGCCGAGGTCTGGAGCATCGAGAGGCGGGTCACCCTCATCGGCTCCACTGATATTGGAGCCGATAAGGGTCATCGGCTCAGACTCTTCCCCCTCGGAGCCGAAGTCCTTATCAGCACCGAGGGAAATTTCCTTGAAGGTTTCCTCGGAGCCGATAATTGTTGAGTCATTTCGGAGCCGGTCCCCGAGCCCTTCGGAGCCGATGGAGAAATCGGTTCGGGCCCGATCGGTATCCTCAAGATCATCCAAGATGTCTGATTCGGACATCGACAGGGTGCTCCTTCGACTCTTCCAGTCTCCGGTGTTCCAAAAGATGGTTTCGGCTCCAGCCCATTTGGCTTCGGAGCCGATGGTCCACCCCCCTACTGTATTTCCTCCTCCAACAGCTTCGGCACCGTTGGAGCAGGTGCTGGTGGAACCAGTGGAGGTGTTAGGTCGGGCCCGACCCTTGCTCCTACTCCGCTCTTGGGTCGGAGTTCAGTGCACGGACTTCTTCCTTCGCCCTGGGGAGGCTTCGGGATTGATGCTTTCGGTCCCAAGTCTCCCTCTTGGTGCGCGGTGGGAGTACCGCCCACTGTCGCGGGCCACGGGGGACCCTCCCAGGATTCTGGTGGTCCCACCTTCAGGGCTATGAGGAGTGCTTTAGCCAAATCTTCCTTGCCTACCTCCACAGTTTCCCCAGCTCCTTCCCTACATTTGGAGACTGGGTCGTTGGCAGTCCCCCTGTCTGTAGACAGCGGAGCCCCTGGGCCTCAGGTTACCCCCGCTGGGGTTTCTCCCCCTCCTGGAAATCCTTCTGAAGCCTCTTCGGAGGAACCTCCCAGGAAGAAAATGTGCAAGAGGAAGCATGTTGACTCCCCTGACGAGTCTTTGACATCTGACACTGATCTCGATGATGCAGAGGGGTCCCCCAAGTCGTCCTCGGATGATGTCTCCTTTGCAGACATCCTAGAAGCCCTAAAACAACGAGGCGGCTGGCAGTCCAAACCTCCCTCTGCTGATGAGTCGGTGTTCCTGAAGGCCTTCGGGCTCAGCCTCCGCCTCCTGGGTGTCTCCGCCTTCGACGAGCTCTTGGATTTGATCTGTCAAGGGCATGGGAACACCCAGACTCTGTGGAACCGGTGCCCGCCGTCAAACAAATTTCTCTCGGCCCCGGATAGAGAGTTCCTTACGAAAGGTGTGGCTGTAGATGCTATGGTGGTGGCATCTGCTACCCAGCAAGATGTAGCAGAGGCTTCTACGTCCATTCATCCTCCTAATAAGGAGTCTAGGAGCATGGATCGGTACGGTAAGCGCACCCTTAGTTCAGCGGCCTTTACACTGAGGTCTTTGAACTACCTGACGCACTTTACGAGATTTCAGAGGGATCTGATTAAGGAGCTATCCGATACCCTCTTGGGTAACCTGCCTGAGGAGCTGGCCCAGACGGTTGGATCTCAGCTGGCTACAATGTCGTCCATTTCAACTCGCCCATGAGGCTCATTTTGTATGCGTCAAGGGCAGTAGAGCGGCAGGTACAGGCATCGCTCACGGAGACCAGCCTGGCTCCGCCTGTGTCATTTCGCTGGAGGCCTTTAAGTCTTCATTTGCCGACGCCTTTGATGGGTCCTCTGTTTGGACCCAAGGTAAAGACACACTTACCCGCTGTGAACAGGAGGGTAAGACTCTGACTGCCGAGGGGCACGATTTTCCACTCCCTTTCGGCCTTATCCCAAGGCTAAAAGAGGAGGGAAGATGTGGTTCCGTAGATCTCAGAAGTCTTACCCCTCTCAGCAGGAAGGTTCCCCCTCCAGAGGCAGAGGAGGGGGAAATTCATCCGGAAGACGCCGTCCCAGAGGCGGCAGAGGCCCTCGCAACACTGGAGACCGCAAGTCCTTTCGTGGCTCTTCAGCTTTTCATAGTCCCTGAGGGATTTCCCGACTGTGCTGCTCAGGAGCCAGTCGGGGGTCGTTTTTCAAAGCACCTGAAGGCCTGGGAAGGGATCACTCAGGACCGATGGGTGCTTCGAATTATCGCCGGAGGTTACTCCATCCCATTCTCTTGCCCCCCCCCCCTCAGTCCAAAAAAATCCAGGACCCGCCACCCAGTCAATGGGATACCGCAGCCTCAGAAATTTCAAAGCTGCTGCAAAAAGGAGTCATCCAACCGGTCCCCGCAGACCAGATCGGATTAGGGACTTACTCAAGATTCTTTTGGTGCCAAAAGACCGGGACTTGAGGCCCATTTTGGACCTAAGCAACCTAAACCGCTCAGTCAAGAAGTCCAAGTTCGAATGGTCACTCTACAAACCATTCTCCCATTGTTGGAGAAAGGTGTTTGGATGTGCTCCATAGACCTCAAGGACGCCAGATATCATATCAGAATACATCAAACGTCCAGGAGACACTTGCGCTTCAGCCTAGGAGGCAGTCATTTTCAGTTCCGTGCGCTGCCCTTTGGTCTCACCACAGCCCCCAGGGTGTTCGCCAAATGCTTGGCAGTAGTGACTGCTCACCTGAGAAGTCTAGGATTCCAGGTGTTTCCGTACCTAGACGACTGGCTCCTAACTGCCACCTCCAAGCATCTACTTCTACGGAGCCTGCAAGCCACAATATCACTGGGCAATTCCCTTGGAATCACCTTCAATTGGCCAAAGTCTGTGTTGCGGCAATCTCAAAGAATAAGATTCATAGGGGTAGAGATAGATTCAAACCAGATGCGGGTCTATCTACCTGCAGACAGAATTCAAACCATTCAAAATCAGGTTCAAGCCTTACTCCCCAGGTCCAAAGCCCCAGCCAGAATAGTCCTACAGCTATTGGGATCCATGTCTGCCACAGTTCTGCTAGTTCCCTTGGCAAGGTTACACATGAGAATCCTCCAGTGGCTTCTTTCAACTCAGTGGTCCTTTCAGGAACTCCCTCTCAATCATCTCATATGGATCACAGAATCTTGCAAACGGGACCTTCACTGGTGGCTAGTGTCCTCCAATTTGGATCAGGGACGACCCTTTGTTCTTCCTCCTTCGGCAGCCACTTTGACCACGGACGCCTCCCAGACGGGGTGGGGGGGGGCATTCCCTGGGCAGGTCAGTCCAAGGCAAATGGCACCCGGAAGAGACCCCTCTCCACATCAACATCCTAGAAATGAGGGCAGTACTCCTGTCCCTTCAAGCCCTTCCACAATTATCTCCCTCAGGGCGTAATTGCTGTTCACTCAGACAACATGTCAGTTGTCTGGTACCTGAACAATCAGGGAGGGACCAGATCATATCCTCTTTGCAGAGAAGTGATGAGAGTTTGGGAATGGGCAGTCTCGACCAAACGCTTCCTAGTGGCTACTCACATACCGGGCAAGTCCAATGTCATAGCAGACAGGTTGAGCAGAACCATCCTCTCTCCTCACGAATGGTCTCTGAATATGACAGTTACAAGGCAGATTTTCAGCGAATGGGGAGTTCCGTGTTGCGACCTCTTCGCGACTCCTCTGAATGCGAAGTGCAAAGAATTTTTCTCCCTAACCCGCCCGGGAAGAGCCCCATGGACGATTAGTTCATCCTTGGCCCACCGCCTGCTTTATGCCTTCCTCCAGTTCCTCTCCTCCCCAGGGTGATTCAAAAGGCATCTCTTAGGGAGCAAGATGATCTTAATTGCTCCTTACTGGCCTCGTCAAGTGTGGTTTCCTATCTTCGAAACATGCTCTGGAAGGTCCATGGTTCCTGGACCAGGTCCCAGACCTACTGATTCATCAGTCGGGACTACTACACCAGTCCCTACACACCTTAAAATTGACGGCCTGGCTCCTCCTCTTCCGACGATAGTCAGGAGACATGCACTGGATCCAGATGTTGTGCACATATCTTCAGCCCACAAGTCTGCTACGAAGAAACTGTATTCTAGCAAATGGAAAAGGTTTGCTATTTGGGCTCAACTCCGGGGCCTGGACCCCATTTCTACTCCCGTGGCAGAAGTACTCAAATTCCTGACCTCTCTTTTCAATCAAGGCTCTTCAGTTTCTACCATCAAAGTACAATTGGCAGCGATTTCTAATTTTCATGAATCCATAGACCCACCTTTAATGAGCAACAGATTGTGTAAGATCTTCTTGAAAGGTGCTGCTCTATTAAGACCTCAGATTTCTCATCCTGCACCTCCATGGGATCTCGATATAGTGTTGCGTGCCTTGACTTCTTTCCCTTTTGAACCGGCAGCTACCTGTGATCTAAAGTTTCTATCATGGAAGACGGCCTTTCTAGTGGCGATTACTTCAGCCAGAAGGGTTTCAGAACTTCAAGCTTTGTCAGTGAAACCCCCGTACTTGGTTTTTCATACAGACAGGGTGTCCCTCAGAGCAAATCCTTCTTTTGTTCCTAAAGTTTGTTCTACTTTATGCTTGCAACAATCGTTAGAGCTTCCAGTTTTTTTCCCAAAATACTCCAATAAAGCAGAGTTTATTTTCCACACACTAGATGTCCACAGACAGTTACGTTTTTATTTAGATAGGACCAAACAATCAAGGAAAACAGATCAGTTGTTTGTATCCTTTGCAGAAAACAAATTGGGCAACGCTGTCACAAAGGTCACTATTGCCAAATGGATCAGGGACTGTATTACTCAAGCTTATATTTATTCTAACAAACAGCTTACCACCTCTGTCAAGGCTCATTCTACAAGGGCTATGGCCACTTCAGTAGCATTTCATTCTAAGCTTGCTATTGGTGACATTTGTGCTGCGGCTACATGGTCTTCCCCGCACACCTTCATTTCTCACTACAAATTAGATGTGGCATCTAGAGGACAAGCTTCATTTGGTTCCACAGTGCTCAGGAGTGTTTTCCAATGAGCCACCCGGGATTTAGGTGCTAGAGACGCTGTCCCATCAGTCAGAATGTAGGCGAGATAGGATCACATAACATCTTTTAGTTATGTACTCACCATAACTTCAGATGTTTGGGATCCATCTCGCCTACATTCCTAATAACCCACCCTCCTTCCCCCTTCCTTGGAGATCAGAGGATATCAGAAGGTCCGAATCCTGTTGTTTCATCTTGAAACATCTAACAATGTTATATAAACAAGTTGTGCATGTGTGCATGAATGCGGACAAACAAGATCTGGGGGATTAGTGGTGGTGCATCCTGGGATAAAGATAGCTCAGCCAATTAGAGGCCTCGCTCTATAGCATAAGCGTGCCGAGTCGGAGCCGAGGGATCGGCTCCGAACCCATCAGTCAGAATGTAGGCAAGATGGATCCCAAACATCTGAAGTTATGGTGAGTACATAACTAAAAGTTTTGTCCAGGTAAAAACGTAGTTGCCTGTGTACGTCCAATGAATGCAAAATCCTTTCCCCCTTATTTTGGGGTTTTGGGAAAAAGGTAGGAAGGTGAATAGTCTGATTTAGAGCCACTCTAGAAACTACCTTAGGCATAAAAGTAGGATTGGTCCTCAAGGAAACTCTGTCCTGATGAAAGATGAGGTATGGTTCCACGGCCATGAGGGCTTGCAACTCAGACACCCTTCTGGCAGAAGTCAAGGCCAACAAGATGGCTGTCTTCCAGGATAAGAACTTAATATCCGCAGAGGCAGCAGGCTAAAAAGGAGGCAAAGTAAGCTTTTCCAAGACATAGTTGAGATCCCAAGGAAGGACAGGAGGAGATCTAGAAGGTCTTAAATTCTTAGCTCCTCTCAGAAATTGTCTAACCAGCTGGTGGGAAAAAATGGGAGGATCACAATTGAAATGAGCCGAAATAGCAGAAGCATGAATCTTAATGGAAGAAAAGGAAAGACCTTTAATCAAAAGATCTGAGAGATAAAGTAATATAGAGGGAATATCAGGTAAAAAAGGATCAGAACCACGATCCTGCATCCAAATACAAAATCTTTTCCATTTAGAAGCATAAGATTTCCTTGTACTAGGACGCCTAGCTTCCAAAAGAATATCCAAAACTTGCTTAGGAAGAGAAGAAGGGATCAATTGCCTTTGATGAGCCAAGCTGCCAGGCAGAGAGTCTTGATTTGAGAGTGAAATACCTGACCCTGATGCTGGGACAGTAGAGAATGGGTCAGAGGAAGACTCCAAGGGGGTTCCAAGCAAAGGTGCAGTAGAGTTGGATACCAAAACTGACGAGGCCAATTTGGAGCTATCAAAATGATCAGTCTGGGTTTGTCCAGCTTTATCTTTAGCAATACCCGAGGCAGAAGAGGAAGAGGAGGGAAGGCATATCCCGAAAGATTCCTCCAGCTGAATCACAGGGCATCCACTTTCCAAGCTGTCTTGTGGAAGGACCTGGTGCAAAAGAGAGGCAACTGATGGTTGAGATGGGACGCAAACAGATCTGAGGACAGCCCCAAACTGCAGTTATCTTGCTGAATAAGTTGGGGTCCAACATCCATTCGTGAGGATCCAAAATGTTTCTGCTTAGGCTGTCTGCTAAGAGATTCTGATTTTCTGGAATGAACTGTGCCTGAAGATCCAGATTCAAATTTAAGGCTGTGTCCCATAAAGTCATGGCAAGTCTGCAAAGGGGGTAAGAGTGAGAGTCCCCTTGCTTGTTTATGTACCACATGACTGTGGTATTGTCTGTTCGAATTAGCAGAGGTCCTGGCTTCAAAAGAGTCTGGAAGGCTAGAAGAGCATTTTGGACTGCCAGCATTTCTTTCAAGTTGATGTGCCATAGAAGGTGTTTGTCCAAGAGCCCTGTTGGCACTTGTCTAGAAAATGAGCTCCCCAAGCATAATCCGAGGCGTCCGTGGTTATGACCTGAGTTGGTTGAGGAAGACGAAAGGGCTTCCCCTTCGTTCAAAACACATGCCCTGGACCACCAAAGGAATTCCTTCTGGAGGCAGGGAATTAGTGGAATCATTGTATCCAGACTGTGGCAATGCTGAGACCATACACTCTTTAGGTACCCTTGAAGTTTCCTCATGTGAAGCCTCGCATTTGGAATCAACAGGATGCAAGAGGCCATGTAGCCCAAAGCCTGCAGGAATTTCCTTGCAGTGAGCTGAGTCAAGGTTGCCAAGGTCTGGAAGATTGAAGCCAGCTGTAACTGTTTTTCTGGAGTAAGGAAGGCCATCTGTAAACTTGTGTCTAGAAGAGCTCCCAAAAAGATCGTTCGTTGAGAGGGAATCAAATGTGACTTTTTTGTGTTCACTGAGAATCCCAGTAGTAGTAGAAGACGTTGAACAAATTGCAGATATTGAAGTAAAAGGTCTTTGTTGTCTGCCTGAATTAGACAGTCGTCCAGATAGGGGTAAATCTGAATCCCCTGAAGTCTGCAGTAAGCTACTACTGGAGCCAGGCATTTGGTAAAAACTCTGGGCACAGTAGATAAGCCAAATGGCAGTACAGAGAATTGGAAGTGTCTCGAGCCTGCCTTGAATCTGAGGTACTTTCTGCATTGTTGCCTTATGGGGACAAGTAAGTAGGCCTCTTAAGTCCAATGTTACCATCCAAGCATCTAGTGAGAGCATTGGGAGAAGTTGTTGAAGAGTAAGCATCTTGAATTTTGGAATTTCCAAAAAGGTGTTTAATATTGAGAGGTCCAGAATAGGTCTCCAGGAGTTTTGTTTTCTTGGGACCAGAAAAAGTCTTGAATAAAAACCTTTCCCCACCTCTAGAGGTGGAACAGGTTCTATGGCTCTTAAGGCTAATAAAGCGTCCACTTGATTTAAAGCCTCTGCCCATTAATGTTTTGGCAGATCTGGCCAGCCGGAAGGCCTTGGCAGAGTGTGAAAGTGGAATCTGTAGCCTTTCAAAATCACGTCTAACACCCATTTGTCCTGGGTAATGTGAGTCCAATTTTGGTAAAAAAGAGAAAGTTTTCCTCCAAGAGGGGCATCCAGGGAAGGAGGACCTGTAGCCCAACAGAGGGAGTCATTGGGTCTGCTTTCTTTGGGTTTGAGGTCTGTCTTCTCCCCTTCTAGGTGAAGAAGCAGTCCACTGTCTAGATCTGTAAGAGGCCTGAGCCTGCGCCCGACCTCTGGTGCGTCTATATCTTCCCCTTTGAGGCCTGTCAGAAGTGGGAAAAGACCAATTTTTGGAGGGCCAATTTCTAGAAAATCTAGGAGGCTGTACTTGCAAAAAATCTTTTACAGTCTGCATAGACTTGGCTTTTTCTTCCATCTTTTTAATAACCTCCTCAGCCTTAGATCCAAATAATACATCATGCTGAAGAGGGTCATCTAACAATTTAGCCTTCACTTGTTCAGGTAAATTCTGCTCACGAAGCCAAGCATGTCTCCTGATAACAGTACCAGAGGCAGCAGCCCTGCAGGAAGCCTCCAAGGCATCAAAACCACAATGTAAACTATGTTTGCTAACTTGTTCAGTTGCATGCAACACATCCTGTAATTCCTTGTCCTCAGCACATGCAGGAAAGGTAGAAAGCCTTTGTTTTAAAACAGATAAAAGAAACTGTTGATACTTAAACATGTGAAACTGGCAATTTAAAGCTCTAATAGAAAGGGTAGCTGAAGTATAAACCTTTTTGCCCCACCTGTCCAGGGCACGAGAATCCTTTTCAGAGCTGATAGGATTCTTAGAGGAGGCGACCTTAGCAGCCTTGGAACCCTGCAAAATAGTTTCAGGATCAGCAGAAGGGTTCTTAAATAAGAATTGATGGGAATCAGGGACCCTGTAAAATCTATCAGGCTTAGATGGAGCAGGCGGCATGGAATCAGGATTCAAGTTAGCTTCAGAGAAAGCATCATCCACAATGGCAAGTACAGGAGGAATAGCTAAAGGCCTGTGTTGAGGGAGAAGAAGACATTCCCTAAGTCTCTTTTTGGAAGCAGAATAATCCTGACCTTCCCAATGAAAATGCTCCCTCATCTCATGCAAGGTTTCCCCAAAAGAGAAATCTTCAGGGGGAGAGGCAGAGGGAACAGAATCCTCTGCATCCGAATCTTCATAAGGAGGAAAAGAATAATCCTGATCAGAGGAAGAAACTGAAGATATAGAAGCCTGATCAGAGGAATCATAAGGGATATCCTGTCTAGGCCTTTTCTCAGGAGGAGGGTGAGAGCCCTTAATCATGGTTAATAAATCCTCAGCCATCCGAAGTAATTGCTTCTGAGTCTTAGGAGCTGAATCCGAAGAAGCTTGAGCAGAAAGTCTGGGTTTAACAGGAGTCTTTGACTTAGCCTTTGTCTTTGTGGAAATAGTAATATGTGAAGGCCTGAAGACCCCCTCAGAAGCCGGTACCTGCACAGCGGTTCCCGGACCCATCTGAAGGAGCGACGTCCGAAGGTCCTGCAGCAGACAAATTACTAGGCCTAGATGGCTCCCCATGGGAGTCCGTGTCGGCCATCGGTTCTGAAGTGGTGGACGACAGGGGCTGCAAAAGCGCCTCACTGACGACCGCCGAACCCGAAGCTGGCTCTGGCTGCAAAGTATCCTGTTTGGACCTCGGAGGCCTGTCCTTGTCTTTGCGTTTCTTCTGTATTCCGGTAGTCGGTAAAGTATCCGACGACATCCTATAATTAAATAGTCTACCTAAGTAATTCAAGGCCCAATCGTACCTACGCTTGATAGTGCGAGAATTAAACCTGGCACAGAACCGACAGCAAGAAACGTCGTGGTCAGGGCCTAAGCAAGGTAGACAGTAAGAGTGGAAATCTTTATGAGGTATTTGTTTTCCACACGATACACAATTATTAACTTTTTCTGACATCGGAGGAGCAAGAAAAAGGTTTCCCCAACGGGGTACTTAGCTTTGAGAAGAGAAGAGAAGTAGAAAACTTCGGACCGACGACAATCACACCACGTTGTCTTGAAAACGCCAACCAACAACTAGCGAACTGCTTTGCACCGCACGGCAAGAAAGACTGGAGAAGATGGCGTCGGCTGTCAGCTTTATACCCATGCGTTCTGACGTCAGGGTACTTGCTGATACAGCTGACGCCGGACCCAGTCTTTGATATTCTGGCCGACCTCGGGCTGCCTGCCGGCAGGAGTACCCTACAGTTATGACTGCAACAGTGAAACACGAAGAACATCAGACCAAGGGCCTCTTGAACCAAATCTGTCTTGTCCCGGGGTGGGTATCTGACGCTTCTTAGGGTAACTTTCAGTGGCATCAGGCTTCTGCCATGCTCTCCTGGTGGCCAAGTCAATTAGGCAGTCTGACAGAGGGAACACTCAAGAAGTAGACTGTGCTGAGTAATACTGTCTCAAAGGTGATGATCTCCTCAAATGGACCACAGTTCCCGCTCTTGCATTAGCCCCAGGATCTCACTGAAATTAAGGTCTTCCAGAGGGGAGTGGGTAACCTTCTTGGTAATGAGCCCATATCCAAAGTGCACAACTCCACAGGGAAGTCAATGCACCTCCTCTTACATGTCCTCTTTACTGGGTCATACGGGGGGTGGTGAATCTGAGTCTTTAGAGGACTGCTTCTGTAAGTTAACAGTTTTCTTACAGTCATTCCTTCAGCTCTGACCCTGGGAAACATGACTGGGTTGGGGCATAGAAAGAGAGGTGCCCTGGGGTGGATCTGACACTAAAGCAGCCTGTGTTACAGTTCTTGGAGAAGTTAGTCTCCATCAAAACCTCAAAGGCCGACCTTATGTCTGTCAGACCTGAGGAGCCCCCATAGAGTACTGGAGCTGCTACTGCACAAGTAGCAGCAGGTGGAACTGATGAGGGTACCCCTGATGTCTACATTGCTGAGGGAGCAGAGGAGGGTATCGGTGCCACTGCTTTGAAGTTGGATGACTCAAACACAGAAAAGGGAGCTATGCAGGATATATCTAAGGAAGGTGCTAAAGTGATGGCAAGAGACATTGGTCCCAAGATCTGTCCAACTCTAAGGTTCTTGGAGTCAAATGAACCTGATTCAAAGCAACTGGAAGAAGGGCCAAATGGTGATGAAGATAAAGGTTCTAGATGAGATGTCAGACTTGACGCCACCAGATCTGAAAGATGGACCATAGAAGAAGCAAAAAGGGAGGATGTGGAACCAGCCCTCTCACTCCTCAAGACGGAAAGCCCCATCATACAATCACAATACATTTCATAAGCACTCCTAAAGGATGTGAAGGATCTGTGGAAAGACTGAGGAGGAGACCAAGAAAAGGAATCTGGAAAGTCCCCTCTTAGATGAAGTACTTCTAACTAGATGCTTTGGAGATCTGTACAGTATGACGATTGGCTCTTAAATAGTCTGAGCCATCACAGGGGACTTTGTTGGAGTCGAGGAAGTAGCTGGCTCCAATTTCAATATTTTAGAAGGTACAGAACTAGGATATTCTTCTCCTCCAACTTTAAACTTTTCCCTCTCTTTATATATCTCTCAGGTTTGTCTGCCTCCGAGTTTGGGGATTGCAAGCCTTTTATAACCAACTTGTTACCCCTGTCAAGACCTGCTGACTGAAAGACCTTCCAAACTGTACATTTGGCTGTTAGGTGGCCCATCCCAAAGCACACAACACAAAGTTTGTATGTGCCTTGAAGGAGAATCTTATGGCTGCATAGAGCACACATTTTAAAGCTCTTCTCCTTACTGTCCATAACCTAAAAAGAAAATGTAATATAAAGAGAGACAAAAATGAACTGCTATAGCTACAAATACAACACCTGACTGCTATACAAGGGATTCTTTTAATAGGCAGAGAAAAGAACCAGTAGACTTAGTGCCTATGCAATGAAAGAGGGAGGAAAAGCTAGCAAAATTACTCGAAGGAACTCAAAATACAGAAGAAAAGACAAAATCTACCAGTAAGCAAGATGAAGTATTATGAAAATGCCAAGAAATATTATAATGAAGTGGACCACTTAGATGTTAAGACCACATTTGAACGCTAAGTCGGCAAACGAGATGTGAGGCAACTACTTCCTTAGGGGCATTATGGGTTGGGAACAATTTAAAGGAGCTCAAGGCTGGTCCACTAATTTTGCCTGTTTGGATCTAACAAGTAACTTAAGGACACATCAGTCAGATTGGAAGGATGGGATGAATAGGATCTGCCTTACTATATTTTCTAGACAGTCAACCAAAAAAGAAATATGTGTAATCCTGTCACCACTCCATTTCTGCACATCTCAAAAGCATTTGATACTGCATCTCATCCTTTTTTCAACAAGATCTCACAACTAGGACAACTGAATTGTTCTCTAGTTAACAGAATGACTGTACACAATCTAGCAAATGGCATAACTCCTAATCTACTCACATGCCAGTGTAAACAAGAGTGCCATGGGTGTCAATACATGGAACCCGTTTTTTAACATATTCATAAGTGATATGCCCAAAGCAGACATACATGTGATAATCACACAATATGCTGATGACAACTCTCATTCACTTAGCACCAGCACCATCCCAGCTAGAAATAATCACCAAGATGACAGCTCCTTTCTTGAGACCTGGCTATAAGAATTCCAACTACTCGTAACCCCCCCCCCCCCCAAAAAAAAAAATGAATCACATTTACCTCCAAGTAACCTCTCAACAGCTATCAATGCACTAAATGTAGTCTCATCTAAAAACACCAGAAAAGAATACATCACCCCATACTAAGTTACTGGGTGGCATCATAGATGACAAACAAAAAAATTTTTACCAAGAATTCAAACCACCACAAATCAGGGGTACTTTAAATAGCCAGACATATATTACTGATCACAGCAGGAAAATAAATACAGCATCACTCATTTGCAACTCTGCTGTATGCATCTACAATTTCCACAAATCTCCAAACTATACTAAAGAACAAACTTAAGCAGTGTTGTTATAAAATACATCACTTTGCATCCTATCTTTCAAATCAAACCTATCACTGCATTCCCTGCAGAACATGAACTGGTTAGACCTACCGCATCATTTCATAATGGCACATAAAATGCTACACCATCCCTCAAATGTCACAGTCATCAGTACTATACTAAAATTGTACAAACCCAAAAGGGACCTTCCATCAAAGGAAGAACACCTAATAGAATGTCAAAAATCCAATAATTCAAAGGGGGACTCCTTATACTTTTGTTAGTTTAGTTAAACTACAGAACAGCATCATGCTCTCCCAACCTCCTAGTGTAGGAAATCTGGAGAAATCTAAAAATAATGGGGGGACAAAGGTCCAAAATCAGGAACAAAATTTAAAATATTGCTCTTTTAAACTTAGAAAGTTGTGAAAATAATAGGTTTTGCTTTGGCATGCATTTTCTGAAGGATATGAAGTCTGAAACTCAAATGTCATTTTTAGTGACTTCAGTCTTCAATGACTTGCTAGAAAACCACACATTTAATGAGGAACAGACAAAAAAACCTCAAACAAAAATCTGGACATTCTAAGAAAATTTGGGTGGTTGAGACGTATGAACAGCATTGCGTTTACCATCTGACAATCTCTCCACTTTTAAAACCCACCTCAAACTACATCTAAATCACATCAGAATCTGCAAAATGCAACTGCAACTCTGCAGAATCTACAAGGTAAAAATACTCAAATACTGAAGATTTCCTCTTCTCACTTACTAAACCATTTCTCCCCAATTTCCTTTTTAGGTCTTACTGTTGTGAGTATATAGCACTCCCCCATGAGAAATGTATGTATTATTGTTCTCCTTTCAGCTTACAATCAGCATAAATATAGACACATATTACATCACTTTAGCTCCCATATTTTAATGCTCTCTTTTACTTAGTAATTCCTTGTCTAGTGATGTTTTGCAATGTGTACCAATGTCATTTCTTACAACTTGTTACAATTTACATCTTTTTATGAGGATTCCAGTTTACTCCATTTTTAATAAAATTTTTGTACACTGTCCTTTCTTTAATGTTAGTCTAAACTTTGTTATATTGTACATCTACTATTTTGTGGAGCATTTCTCAATGAAAATGAGAAACTTAATCCAGTCAGACTTTCCCTGTAAACAAAAGCAAATAAATAAGAGAATAGATGCAGATGTAAAAACAGCACAATTGAACACGTTACAGATGGGAAAAAAAAAAAAAGTAAAAACAAAGAAATACACAGAGCTGCTAGGGAAAACAGTAACATTTTCCAAAAAACTGTAAAAGAAAATGTGATGTATATTCAGAGTTTCCTCTTATTTCCTCTACCTTGCTGGAATTCACTGAAGAAAAAAAATATTC
Source organism: Protopterus annectens (assembly GCF_019279795.1). Lineage (NCBI taxonomy): Eukaryota > Metazoa > Chordata > Ceratodontiformes > Protopteridae > Protopterus > Protopterus annectens. The sequence continues at coordinate 773,147,119 of NC_056743.1, read as the reverse complement.
TAGCTTTAAAGATGCTCTAGTTTCCACAAGAACACAAAGGAGTGCTACAATAGTAACGTAAAATAATTGAAGTTGATAACGTATATTCACGGTTACTGCCATGACATCTGGGAGTTAGGACTGCAACAATGAATGTACTTAAACAATAACAAATGCAGTATGTTATTAACACAACTGTACTATGTTCATTGTATTATTCACTGTTTCAGTCATGACATATGGAATTCCTTGTCTAACCCTGAAGCACGATGAGACAAAAGTGTCAGTGCTTGTCCCTGTTTAACCTGAGAACAATATGCCATCACACTCATAGGAAGCCACTTCACTGGTTCCACTCTGCCATGGGGTTGGCCCAGGCCTCTATTAGCCACCCATGAAAATGTAGATTGTTGGAGAAGTGAAGGGAAACCAGTATCAGCTTTTTAGAGGCTGAGGGTTTTCCCTAGCTCTAGAGATCAAACAGGTACATTTTCATCCCCCATTCCCAGTGCTGATTACTGTTGAAGCCTCTGTTATGACCTGTTTGGAGACTATCACTTTGAAGGATACTGGCATATCGGAATCTGCTGTGCTATCAGTTGGTCTGGTGGCATCCATGAAGTCCTCTAGAACTGATGCCCATATCACTGTTGTCAAAGGGAAGGGTGGTATTACAACAGTGCTTGTTTGCAAAGAAGTTAGCAATGCCCTAACTCAGGTACTGGACATTTGTCTGCTATGATAGCCCTCTAAGATAGCTACCCTTCCACTACTCATGCCAAATATGTCCAAGCCAAAATGGATAACAATTCTGCTACTGCTGAGGCCGAGTGGTACTTCATCCCACAAAACAACTGACATGCCAGGACCTTTGCAGCTGGTGCAGGACTTCATAGATTTTTGAAATCAAAGCATACTGCCTTAGAAAACCCTATGGCATCAGGGGGTCCTTGCTATAAAGAAGGATTCAGACATCCCTGATTCAAAGGTGGATGATCTGGCATATAAAAACAGATGCTTCCCATTATACACTTCAAATCTGGCACTTAGGACACCATATTATCTGCTTCTCCATCCAAGGAAGCCACAGGCTCAGTTAAGATACAAGGACTTCGTGGGCCTACCTGAGCAAAAGCTACCTGCTGTACCTCCAGTCTTAGAAGTACTGGAAGATGTGTTCATCAATGTATAAATGGGGATGGAGTCACCTCCTTTCTAACCCTAGGAAGCCTGACCATTTCAGCAGGGTCCATGATTACCACAGGTTTTTGTAAATTAATCCTTCAGATGATCTAGCTGTAGTGTTCCTCGAGTCCAGCAAAACGTCCTCTTCGGCTCCACCCAGAAACCCCATTCCCAATGACAAGGAGAGTAGAGTGCTTGACTGATGACTTCAGGGTTATTAGCTGCAAGACTTGCATGCTGAAGTTCCAGCAGTCTGCCTTAGCCTAGCTCAAGTGTATGGCAGAGGAGATCAAGAGTGAGGACCTGAAAGGGGAGATGCTTAAACTGTGTAAATGCATTCCATGAAATGTGATTACAATGCACTAAATGCATCATGCAAGGAAGAAGCAACAGAGACTGTGATTAGAAGACATGTTTGGCTGAAGCTCAGCTGCTGACAGAGCATATGAAGGCAGAGCTCCTGAATGCACAAATAAACAAAGATCTCCTCCACAAACTCCTAGCTTTAAAAAGTACTAAAAACACTAGAGGACAACTGGAAAAATCGTGCAGTCTATAACAACTTTTTAATTCCCAACTTCAAGTCACACAAGAGAAAGAGGGCGTGTAACTGAAAAATTTGTCAAAAGAAGCAAATGAATAAGCACGGAGGCCCTTCAGGGTCATGGTACCCAGAAGGAGCAGCTACAGCTCAGTAAAGCTTATCCCTCCCCTTCCCCAACCACTTGTTCCCTCCCCTATAAAAATATGGGATGGTGTGGGCCTCTTTGCGAAGGAAAGGGAAACCATCACCCTGGATCAGTGAGTCTATCATTTTGAAACCGGTACAAACTCCACTTCCTAAGCAGACCCAAATTCTTAGGAATTCACCCCAAGACACTATACAAACCCAAATTCTTAGGAATTCACCCCAAGACACTATACAAAGAGTACCAAAAGGGCATAGGGCTTTGCTACAAACTTTTTCTACTGCAAAGAAAAGAAAGCACATGGAGACCAATTTTGGACCTGTTGACACTAAACAAAATCTTAGAAGTACCAAAATTCAAAAAGCTGTTACTGCAGGTCCTTCTGCCTCTTTCCTGCAGGCCTTTTTAGTCACCTCGGGTTTGAAGGATGCCTATTGTCACATTCCTACTACAAAGGTACAGAAAAAGGTTCTAAAATTTAAGGCAGGGGGAACTCACTTACCAGCACACTCCCTTGGGCTTTGTCTTATTTACTACATTCACAGTACTCACAAAATGCCTGTATCCAGTAACTGCTTATTGTAGGGTAAAGGACAGGGCAGGCATTCTTATCTACCTCTACTCAGACAACTGCCTGATACAGCCAACCTCTCTAGGCAGATTCAGAAGGCTACACCAAGTAAAAACCACACAAATGTCACTAAAATAACTGAAATACCATCCTTGTAGAAAATGCACTCAGGAAAAAAGAATAAAAATCCAGTAATTTATTAGTATTAAGCGCTTTCATCTCCTGTAAGAGACTTCATCAGAAAACAACTTCTACTAAAATAGAACCATTTAAATACTTTCAGTTAATGACATCATAATTGAACCTCATTAATTCCAAAAATTTTTACGCATATCATTAAAGAAAGCATGTCATAAAAGTTTGAATACATTCAAAAACCCCACTAAAATTCACATATTAGACATATAAATTCTACCTACTAAAAGTAATATAATATAAATTCACATACATAAATAAATATGTAAATATACATATGGGTCTACTTCATTTGATCGAAAGACCATGTGACCTAAACTCATTTGATCGAAATTTCATTTGATCGAAAACCAGTATTCAAGGCAAATAACAGGGATTTGTCCCCCTCCCCAATGTCGTGCGACCCTGGAGTTGGTATATATAGTTAGAGGTGGTGGGGGTGGGGGGCAAAGCCCCCCACCTATTTTCATTTAAAATCTGTACTTTTTGTTTTATTTTCTTCTTTTAAAGGAAATTAGGTGGGGGCTTCATGCCCCCCCCCCAACTATATAAACCAACTTCAGGGTCGCAAGACATGGGGGGGGGGCAAATCCCAGTTTTATGCCTTGAATACTGGTTTTCGATCAAATGAAATTTCGATCAAATGGGTTTAGGCCAAATGGTCTTTCGATCAAATGAAGTAGACCCATATACATACATATATATATATATATATATATATATACATATATATATATATATATATATATATATATATAGCTAAAATCTATTAGCTCTTTCAGAATCAGAAGGCTATTCATTTCACCCTAGCATCTTTCAAAGACCTAGGCCTCTCTCCAGGGCCTTTTAAGTCTCATCTCACTCTGGGGTGAGGCAAGTTCAGCTCCTGGGGGGGCATAACTAGGTACAGGCAACAGTCCCCCCCCCCCCCCCCCACACACAGACAAAGTCTGTTACTGTCCAAATACGTCCAGCTGACTTCAAAACAGAAAACCATCATAGCAAAAGCATTCCTTAGAGTTCTAGGGTATGCGACTTCCTACATACTAATGGCTCATCTAGCAAGACTGCATATGAGAAAGATAAAATGGTATCTGAAGAACAGACAGTGTCAGTACAGATAACCTTCGGAGCATCTGCTGATATGATTAGTGCAGTAAAGTTGTTAGGAACTTAACTTACTTGTACATTTTCTCTGGTATATTCACTGTTACAATCGTAACTTCCAGATGTCACAACTGCAGCAGTGAATATGATGAGAACGGCATACTTATGTACAATATAGATAAACCCTTAACATGCACTTACATTTAATGTTCAATGAAAATTCTGTGTAGAAGAAATGGCAGTTGCATTTCTCACTGACTATTCCACGTACATACATGTCCAGTACACTCGTCCCCCACTGCAGTACTAACTGGACTACAAAAAAAAATACTTCAGCTCTACTAAGTGCAACTTTTTCCAGTTTCCCACATAGAATGTATCACATATTCAAGCCAGCATTTCTGTTTTCTTGTTCATACAGACAGTAAGCATTCTTTGACTGGAGTGAAATCAAAGGGTAGTGCTCAACTCTCCTCTTTAAATAGGGCTGAGCTTTTACTGTCCACTACTATACCTCAATGAAAATACACATCTTTTAACCACGTTTATCATACTGCGTCCAAAATCTTAAAACAAAGTACCCCTTTATGTAGTCCTTTGTATACTGTCAGGATATAACAGAAGCATTAAACATAAACCACTGAATTTTTATGCAAAGCAGATTTACAATCATCAATAAACCAGATTTAGACAATTTAAAAATGCAGAATTTTTAGTTTTATTAGCAGTAGTCATTTTTATTCATCAGAAAAAAATATGAATGTATTACAAACAGAAGACAGCAGATATTTCATATTATGAACACTCCTCCCCTCTCTTTTACAATGCAATAACAGTAAAGACTTTGACATGAATACTCCCCAAATGTGCTTTACCTAACAACAAATTCGGATCGATTTTTTTCTTATATCTGATCAGCACCACTACATTAGCATTTTACATACTTTCATATATACTGGAATGTCAATTCCTTCACAGTATTTTACAAACTGATACAATTCAGGGTTTTAATTAGCACTTTGCATAGAACAAGTTTTATCAAAAAGTCTGAAGAAGTGAATCATCAGGTTATACAGTTCTTCATTTGGGTGGTTGACAATCTAAGTAATAAGGAAGGCATATAACATTTTTAGATAACCATATCACACAGTCTAATGGGAGTAAAAGCTACAAAACTCCTTACATGCATTAATAGGCTGATAAAAACCAAGATTATTCAAAAATTGTCTTAGTTAAAAAGGACCTTCTGAAATCTACAGCACACAATACATTGACCCCGCAATGCAGATGCGATACAGTGGTAAAAAGGGGTGTGTGCACTTTGAAAATAGAGGACATTTTTATGGAAACGTCAACAGGAGAGGTCACAAGAAGAATGTATGCAAGTGTTTCATCCATAGCAGAGGAGCCTCTTGAAAAGTCAACTATACAAGTACTTCTATGCTCACCACACAGCAGCAGTTAAGAGTGGAATGTTGCTTCTTTAAAAAGCACCTCCTGGACACACCTGCCACCACAGCATAATTTCAGACTACATTCTTGTAAGTTTGATACATTCTATTTCGCTACATTCTCACTTTTAAAAACAGCTACATTCACAACTAGATATGGAATGCATCATTCCACACTTACAACCACAGTCTGTATACCCCTTCCTCTCTGACAGCACTTAAAAGTAACTCATACATGCTTTCGCAGGCAGCTTACAATGACTGTATCCTGAACACAGAAAAAAGTAGAAAGGAAGCCATCTGTGGAGACAAATACAAAAGACCTTAAAGATACAGAAGCTTACACTTCACTTTATTGCATAAAAGCTAAGCATAAAATAGCACAAAAACTTAAAGGTACTGCCACTAAACCGAAAAAAAAGACTCCTGCACATACGAAATCCTTTGTTACTGCTAAATCTGCAAAATAATGTAAGTATAGTGCAAACACATACAGAAAATTTGAAAATCATAATGTTACAGACAAAATATAATTAACATGTAGTCTTTCTAAACAGCTTTAAGCACCTCTCAAAGATCTTAATACATATTTTAAACCAATACTACTTACAAAAATGTCACAGTAACATGAACACATGAAAATACAAGTTTTAGTTTCTTGCAGAGTTTCAGAAAGTTTGTGCAAATTACTGGTGTTCCGAACTAAAGATTAACTGTGCATACTACTTAACTCAGCTTTAAGCAAATTGATGCAAGAACAATGCTCTGTCTAGATGTTCACAGTCCTTTGCAATCAAGCTGTTTTTCTCATATTATTAGAAGAGAAAAAGAAGAAACAAACTGCAGATATTTTTATAGCTTACAATTTAGCGTGCTGAATAATGTCGCTATTAGTTTAGCATGATGACCAAACAAAATGTCCAGTCACAATGACTTCAGTCCATATATCAAAGTGTTCATGTACGTGTTATGAATCTGCAGCTGTCCGACAACAGGAAAGCTCACTCACCATAGATAATCTGAAGTCCGATGTCTGGCTGTGGAAATAAACAGTAGGCTGCATCAAATGTGTGCTTGGTTTAGTAAATCTTGTACTGCACTTCTAGATGAATGCAGCATATTAGAGGAGGGACCACAAATCTACCAGGATAGTGAATGGGGTTTACTGCAATAAGGGGAAGCCCTCTGCGTCTGTACCACAGCATTCTAATGCAATTTTTACATGCCAGATAACAACCAAGACTGTCATACCACACAGAAAAGAGGAATACTCTAAGAAGCTCATATGCAAGAATGCAATTTTGCTCATTTAGTTTTACTAATTCTGGGCTCACACTAATGACTCCTAGAATATCAAATGGTTACTTAACATATCTAAAAGCATCTTCAAGTAAATATTAACTTTTGGAAGAACAAAGAGAAATGCAGTCTTTATGCAGCAAAATATTAGGGATCGGCAAACATTTTCACAGTGCTCTATACTTCTACAGCATTATGAATCAGACGTAATAGTGCAATTGTTAAGCCACTGTCCTTCATTTAGATGATGGATTCAGTTATAAGCAGTATCAAAGAGCATTTTCAGCAAATGTTTAATTCCTACCTCCAGAGAAGGCTCCTAAGGAAAACCGTCCTTGATACTCCCATCATAGATTTAAAGAAAAGCAGATAACTGGTACTGCTTTTGTCAGATCCCGTAACCCTGCACTACAGCCTGGAAGTTTTACTACTGAATTTCCTGGCTGCAAACACTCCATTCAATCACAAAGAAGCTGGAAGCATGATAACCAGTGGAATATTAAAACCACCCATATTCTAATATATGAGATATTCAAGTTTTAACCAATAACAATTATATGTTTATGTATAAACACAAGATTTATTTACAGTTTATTTACGTAAGCACAGTGCTTATCTGCCAATTTAAATAAGTTTCACCCAATAAAGATTTGTTGTTTTGCTACTAAGAAGTGAAGCTATTTTTAACGCAACAAGATTTGTTGTTTTGGTACGAAGAAATTGAAAAACTAAAGAAATTTTGATCGCAGTTAACTGGAACACAAGCATGTAGAACTCTCAAGCAACCGAAAAAAAAAAAAAATAATCGAAGAAATACAGTGTCATTTTCATGTGTTGCACTGCCCCCCCCCCCCCCCCCCCGCAGAAACATACCTTACATTTTTAGGGTTTTAAAAAGGAAGATAGGAATAAATTCTCTCTCTCCCCAAACTGAAAACAAGTCAAACCAAACAAATAGTATTGAGTACAGTATTAGTCAGGCCTATTTTTAATAGTAACTCTCAAGCAACCAGAAACTACAGTTATCTGGCATCTACCAATCTCCATGGGTGCTGGCTAACAGAGTTTACTGTACAACTATTTCTTACTGCTATTGCTTGGTGTTTTAGCTTAACTCAAAAGTCTATACTTTCATATTTTTATTAGTTGTGGAAGATATGGAAGATCTCCAGGCAAAGAAGATGGAGAAGTATACATACTTTCTACAGCAAAAAAATCATTACCCATTTTTCAGACATCTATGACATCCTAAGAATGCTCAACGAAGAGGATTTCATTTCTAAAACAAGTATCACAGACAGCTGAAGTCACTGCACAAAAAGGCAGACATCCTGAGCCCAATAGCTCAAGTACACATGCATTAGCAGACGAAGTATCAGTCAGAGCATCCAATGTACCAAATGTGGATACGGATATAAGGAAGCTACTTTTGATTCCATTATAAGCATTTTCTTAGTGGTAATCCTCTCACCCATGTCACAGAGGGCACAATTTCTCTAAGACCTGATAAATCAGTTGGGCATATGGGATAAAATAATGGATAAAACTCCAATACAAAGGTAAATTCTTTTACCAAATTTGCCCATAGTTTTAGTTAGAATCTTTACTTGGAGATGGACGGCCAATTGTAAAATACTTTTGGGCTTTATGACATGCAGACAAAATGAGTCACAGGGCAAGGTCACCTGGGGACTGACAGTACAAGTGGTAATTTTTCTTGGGAGCATAAGGCCTGAATCCAGGATTGCCACACTGCAAAACATTACCAGCTAATTAAAGGCTCCAGAGTGGTGATAACCCAGTGCTCTGTTCCGACCTGCTTTTAATAAGCATTTAGATACCTGTAATGCGAAGAACACAGAACTAGGTCACTCCACAGTGAACTTTATAATGGAGACCAGAAAAATTTGGTGATGCTGCAAGCAAAACAATAAATACATTTTATTAACAATCATTTGATGATGCTGTGAAAGGAAAGCTCAAGAACAGTGAAGTACGGAGAAGGGAATGGGACTGCATGCAGTTTAGTATGCGAAGACGGTGTGCTGACATATGTGCAAATGAAACCTAGTGGAGTTCTTACTATAAATACAACTGAAAAGATTATACTTATGAGCTATGCTCTATACATGTGATGGAAAAATACTGTAAAGAAGAAACAATACATCCTACGGCTGTTAACATCAAACTGCTTCGAATGAAGCACAAGAATGACAATATAGCTGAAAAGGAGCATTTAATGCTCTGGGAATGACTTAATTCAGACACAAAAAAAATAAACAGTCACCTAAATGTATGCATTTCATGAAAAAGTGCTAATCGTTTTTCAACTGCCTTAACACTAAATAATATAAACAACTTTTCCAGAAGTCCAGTCCGTGCATTTGAACATGTTGTCACTTGCTTATGAAAGACTTGAAGCAGGCAGGAGAGTAAACTGAATTGACAAAGCCCATGGAGGGGTGGAAGCTTCTGCTGCTTATTATTTTTCCTTCTGTTTCTTTAGGAAACGTGCTCGCAGACCTTTGTTGATATTAAATACCATCTTGGTGCTGACAGACAATGGAAGCACTTCTGCAGTGATCCAGGCCTTAAAAAGTTAGGAAATCAGAAAGTTAACAGTCAACAATGATCTCAAACACACAAAAATTGGGAAAAAGCACAAAACAGCATGCAGTCAAACCAAAACAGAGTAAAAGTTCTTTGGACAAGAAGTTCTTGCACCAGCTTAGTATTTCTATATGCCAAGATTCAACCAAAAAATTCCTACTCATCATACTGCTGAAGAATAACCACCAAAACATTGCATAAGTTGATGCTAGTTCCCACAAAATACACTTAGACTCTCAACAGCATTGGTTCAAATCCCAAACATATGCATACACATGAAATATATACACTCACCATGAAAGCAGATCTTTGACATTTCCTCTTGTAATACACAGCAGCAACATAGGACTCAGTCTAACCTACCCCTTGGTTTATCTCCAGCAGTTAGAAAATGACTGCTCCTCACCATCTCTACAAAAAACAGCATGCCTCCCACTACCCCAGAATTTGTACTACACAATGCCCACCAGCAAGAAAGATACAATATAAAAAAAAACATTTCTAAACTAATGCAAGAGAGACATACACATATACACAGCAACTGGAAGAATCCACTCAAAGATATAAGAACACATTTTGAAGAGAAAATGTTCTAGTCACTACCTAATACCAAGCTAAAAAAGGAGGAATATTTTGGTCCAGTAATGGAATACACCAGAACACTGAACTGATGTGACAACTACCTGGACCAACACAGGTTTTACATATGCTATACTGCTGTGACTAAATCATCCCTTCCATTAAGCCCTATTAAGGTTATGATGCTGGATACAGTACTGTAAAAAGTACATTCAACATTGTTTTGAAGCCACCTAAAGCCGGAACCTCTTGGGAATGGGAATCACCCCTTATCAGAACTGCAAGGAGTCCTAGGATTCATCTGAGGAGGAATCAAGTATGGAAACACAGTATATATTAGTGGCACCAAGATACCTTCACTTCTAAAGTGGTGTAAGTACCTTCCAGAGTTAAATTCAACCAAAGGAGACGTGTGCACTCTGTTAAATTGTTTAAATACTGCACACAAAGGGCCTTAATTTAACACTGAATACATTAGATACTATAGTACTGGAACACAGACATGCCTTATTTTAATTTACCCAGGAGGAGTTTTTTACTACATGTAAAATCCTGGCCAATATCCCACACATCATTATTCTGAGGGTGTAGGCACAGTAACAGCATGAATGGACAACAGCAAATAAAACATATATAAATACAATATAAACTTAAATTACAGAATAAATCATAACCTCCTCCTCAACGCACAAGATAATGAAATACAAAAAGTTATCTACTTACCATAACAATAGATCAATGTTGTCTCATTTTCATCTGGTTCAATGTTTGGGTTGTTGAATCTGACCTCAGAACCTTCTTCTAGAACTTATATCTGAGGGTCTAACTCCTCCCTTACTCTCCCACCTCTGTACTCAGTTACCTCAGATCGAGTTTGCTGACTTCATCCAAATTATAGCTCTATTTCTGAAAACAGTAGTAAAAAACAATCAACTAGAGCCACAAGTCTAACTGGAGATAAACGTCTTTAATATCGCAAGTTTAAAACTTTCACATACGCTTCACCAGGCTGAATGCTACAATAGAAATGGGTGCTTAAATAGCACATTAAAAATCACATGATCACGAAATCAATGACTGTAAAATCATTTAAAAGACATTCACTCTACACTTCATTGCGTAACTCTTTTAGATAGGTTTCATGCTAACACTTCTGTTAAGCCCTGGTGGCATACGTGAACAGAACCGTAAAATCCATTTTAATTCAATTTTTTTCCATGTAGTTAATTACATCATCTCCTCTAATTGTTGGCTGTACTACTTGCAAGATGAGAAAATAAAACTGATGCATCTTGTCTATTTAAACAAAGAAAAAAAAAAACAGAAGGGCTACCATGGCAGTTACCACAAAATTTAATAGACTGGATAAAATATAAACAAGATTTGTGCTTTTGGAAAAATTCCTTCATCAGATCTATTGAACTTCTTAACACTAGGTATTCAAATACATAGTATTAACCAATCACAGGTTAACATTCAATAAAGACATTTTACAATCACCAATCAAGCAACAGTTCAGATTTCTAAGTGTAACTACTTGCAACATTGTTATCAGACTGTTAACATCACAAGATCTTAAAGTCATAGCCTACGGGCTTTTAAAATGGGTTTCAATTAAATAAAATCATTGAAGCCTAGATACACGTCCGCTCTTAAATCAGCTATCCAATGAGTTTCTTTCAACTCTGTTGGATTGATCACATCACCCCTTGTAGGTGATAATACAAATTATCAATTACCATGAAAGAAAATTTATGGTCATTAAATTGTCTAGCATGCTGATATAAAGCATTACACTGTAACTCATTATGAATGGCACTAATATGTTGTAGAATACGCTGTTTGAACATTTGTTTAGTTGTCCCTACATAGAAAGATGTACAGTGGTCACATTTAACAATATACACCACATTCTTGCTATTACAAGAAGCATAAGCTTTATAAGAATAACATTTATGTGTAGTAGGATGTTCAGAGTTATTAGAACTATTGATATAACAGCAAACTTTGCATCTTCTACATGGGTAGGTACCAACTTTTGTGCTAAAGGAAATAATAGTAACTCCTGCTGCAAATGAATTATGACACAAAAAATCTTTCGAATTATGTGCATACTAGTCAATAAAGCTCTTACCTGTTAGAATACCACATACCATTAGCAGTGATTTTAGACGCATTTGTAAAATTATACATGGTAATTGGAAATTATTAATGATGGATAACAGGGTTAGGGATATAGTAGGTGATACACCTAGCTTTTCCTATAGAAGGAATCATAATAGCAAGAATGTGGTTTACACTGCTAAACATGACCACTGTACATCTTTCTATGTGGAAAAACTAACCAAATGTTCAAACAGTGTATTCTACAACATATTAGTGCATTTTGTAATGAGTTACACTGTAATGCTTTATATCAGCATGTTATACAATTTAATGACCATAAATTTTCTTTTATGGTAATTGATAATTTATGTGTTACACCTACAGGGGATGATGTGATCAATGCAACAGAGTTAAAAGAAACTCATTGGATAGCTGATTTAAGTGCGGACGTGCATCTGGGGTTGAACGATTTTATTCCACAGAAGCCCGTTTTAAAAGCCCGTAGGTTACAGCCTGATACAATGTTACTATTAGTTATGCTTTGAAATCTGAACCATTGCTTGATTGGTGGATATAAAATGTCTTTATTGAATGTTAACTTGTGATTGGTTAATACTATGTATTTGAATACCTAGCTTTTAAGAGGTTCAATACATCTGTTGAAGGAATTTTTCCAAAAGCGCTAATCTTGTTTGTATTTTATCCATTCTACTAAATTTTATGGTAACTGCCGTGGTAGTCCTTCTGCAGTTTTATTTCATTTAGACTTTATATTCTATTGAAGGACTTTTGGTCTTTATCGTGCTGGTTTGCTTTTATTTGTCTATTTAAACAAATAAGCTTATACAGGGCATTAGTAGTCACTCCTCGAGAGGCATCAGATAAATGGTTAGCTATTCATTCTTTAAACGTCCTATTGGTCTTACCTACATAATAGGCATCACATATTTTACACTTAGCCATACATATCAAATTCTTGGTATTACAGGTTCCTGTTGCACAGAGCATAAACGTATAACCATAAACAGGATGTTGTATTGACTTATAAGGGTATATATGTTTGCAATATGTTCAGTTTAAAACACTTATAAATGCCGTTTTTAGTATGTAATGATAAGTTATTAACCAGAGGTTGCTTCTTACAGCATAAATTTTTGTTAAGATCGCTGCATCTCTTATATCCAATTTTTAAGTGACAGTGTATGCCTTTATTCAACTCAGCTAAATCAGTAGATAGCACCTGCATTTGCTTAAGCACCTCATCCTCTATTATATAAGAAGACAGTGAAGTGTAACAATCATCTCCCACAGATCTAGTATGCACCCTCCTTTTGTGTTCGACAATATAGTGACGGGTCAAATAGGTAGGGTGTCTAGGCTCAATAATATAGAGGATGAGATGCTTAAACAAATGCAGATGCTATCTACTGATTTAGTGGAATGAGTTTATAGGAAGGATGTGGTTAGTACTATACAAAGAGAAGTTTGTAAGAAATGGAAAATTTGTTTTCAGACACGTTTTTCTGGTAAAATACAAAGGGCTGAACAATTGAAAGGTGACAGTGGGTTTAGATGCATGCTAACTTATAATGCCAATACTAAAGCAGTACAGTCTGTTATAAGGAAATATTGGCCTATCATTGAACAAGTACCAGAGTTGAATAACGACTTACACTGCCACTTAAAATTTGGCTACAAGAGGTGCAGCAATCTTAAGAACAAGTTATGTTATAAGGAACAACCTCAGGTTAATAACTTGCCATTACATACTAAAACAGCAAGTGTTTTGATTGCACCTATTGTAAACATATATACCCTTATATGTCAATACAACATCCCATTTATGATGATACGTTTATGCTCCGTGCAACAGGAACCTGTAATACAGAGAATTTGCTATATATGGCCAAGTGTAAAATCTGTGATGCCTATTATGCAGGTAAGACCAATGTGAAGTTTAAAGAACGGATAGCTGGCCATGGGCTTGATGGAAGTGTTAGCATTAAACCCATCTTAAAAGAGTTACACAAATCAAGTGTAAAGTGAATGCCTTTTTAAATGCTTTTAAATTATTTTACATTAATTGATTTTGCAGTCATGTGACTTTTTAACATGCTATTTAAGCATCCATTTCTGCTGAAGTATTCATCCTGATGAAGTGCATGTGAATGTTTAAACTTGCAATATTAAAGATGTTTATTTCCAGTTATACTCTTGGCTCTAGTGGATAGATTTTTTACTACTGTTTGAGACTGTACTTCTGGATTTGTTGATATGCTGATTCTTTTGCCTTTGCTCTATTCCTGAAAAACTACATAAATTAGTAGGTGTCACAGATTAATAGACTTTTCCAGTACTCCAGTAAGAATCACATGAATATAGGAACAGATAAAAGTGTAATTGAGATCAGTCTGAGCATCAGAATCTTAAGATGACAATTTGGAATGGGGAAGAGGTCAGGGGGGTGCTAAACTGGATGAAAATGAGACAACATGGATATGTCGTTATAGTATGCAAATAATTTTATATTTAATGGCATCTATTTTCATCACATTCAATAACTGGGACAAATTCCCAAGCTGCCAACAGGATTCCTGGGTGGTATCAAGGAACGACACCTCTGAGCACAGTGGAACCAAAAGAGGAACATGCTGTGGACTGCGCATCCAATTTGTAATGAGATAAAAATAAGAACAGACGCAGTGGTAGCGTTGTCGCCTCACAGCAAGAGGTTCTCCGATTCGATTATCGTAACACAGAAAGCACAAGAATCGAACTGGAGAACCTCTTGCAGTGGTAGCATTGTCGCCTCACAGCAAGAGGTTCGATTCTCATGTCTTCTGTGTGGAGTCTGCATGTCCTCTCTGCATTTGTGTGGGTTTCCTCAGGGTGCTCCAGTTTCGTCCCATGTTCAAAGACATGCATCTGGAGCATTTTTCCCTGAGCCTCCTCTGAAAATTGGCTTCATTCCGAGTCGGACTTTCCCAATTAACAAATAAATAAATAAAGATTTGTTTGTGTCTTTCGGCTTTTCCCGGTTAGGGGTCGCCACAGCGGAACTCCGGTCCGCTAATGACTGGTAGTGGATTTTTACGTACCGGGTTACCAGCCCTGACGCACAACCTTCAATGAAGGCACGCCCCACTCATGTATGCCTCCACACAGAAGATGCTCTAGCTGAGAATCGAATGGGACAATGTCTTGCTATGAGGCGACAACGCTACCGCAGCACCACCACCGCAGTCAAATAAATAAATAAAAATAATAAATAAAAATGTGTGAACCAAGGACAATACTGATGTTGCAGAAATGTCATCAATGGGAATTCTTGTCATGAATGCTGCAGAGGTAACTATCGCTCTCGTGGAGTGGGCTTTTGGTTTCGTGTGTAAGGGTAAACCCTAGCTACAACAAACAAAGGCAATGCAGTCTGACAGCCATTTAGAAATTGTGACCTTCGATATATTTCTTCCTAATTTTACTTTAAAAAAGAATATAAACAGTTGATCTGACTTTCTTAGTTCCTATGTACAGTCCAAGTAGAATCAAAGCTGCCAGTGCGATTATCTCTAGAAGGGAGAATGATTTTCCCTCCCATTCTGGCAAAATGTTTCACAAAAAGAATGTATACAGATGGTGTAGGTCTGGGCAAACCTAGGTTTTGTTTGGAGATGAGTTTGGACAATTACCAGATTCATAAAATTATTAATGAGAACGGGAAAGTCATTTTAGGTAATACTGACATGGTAAATGTATTGGGTGAGGTGCCTTGTTTTGTGTACAAGAAAAATTATCAAGGATATGTTGGAGAGGGGACATGCTTCCCGTTGTTTAGGAGTAAACAACAGAAGTATGCATAAGTGTATGGGATGTAAAGTATGTAGGTACATCCACACTGGTTCTTATATTTTTTTTGCAACACCTTGATTTCAACATCACTGTTCCAGGTAGACTAGATTGTGGTAGTGAAGGTTATTGTCTATTTGTCTATGTGTAGTAGATGTCCAGCATTTTACGTGGGAATGTCCACTACAAGTTTGAGGACACATTCTTGAACATTTGTATGCTATAAGAACAAAACATGTCAACAATGCCTTGTACAAACATTCCATTACATGCATTAATTGGAAAAAGTTCACCTTCTCGGTTCTTGAGTCAGTGAACAAGGGCATTAGGGGAGATGATTATAGGAATAAAGCAGAACAGAAAGCAGTATGGCAATTGAGATTGGCTTCTTACATACATCCTAGGCTGAATGACAGTCAATATAAAATGTTTTTTAAAAAACAGAAGTTAATAATAAATAAAGTTTTTACTTTGATGTATTTTTTACTGCAAACAGTAGTCTATGGGACTAAGTTAATTGATGGTTCACTTCAATTGAATAATTGTTTTATGAGTTGAACAGCTTGTTATGCAATGAATTGTTCACTTGCTGTCATCAGTATTTTAAGTGTGTTGCTGTAGTAGTGAATTGTATTTCTGATGAAGTCGCCTTTGACGAATAGCGAATTAAATCATTTTACACTAAAAGATCTGGTTTTCTCCTGATTTTTGTTTTTTTTATCTACATTTTTCTTTGGAATACACTGTTGCTGTTCCTGCTGCTTTTTATTTTTATTAGTTGGTGTTTTGCAGTTGGGTATGGCTTATCAGGAGATGAAGACTCATACATCACCCTGCATACTACCCCGACTCACAGGGAGAATGTGTTGGCTGTACTAGTGACTACAGTTAATGAGATGCAAAAATCCTTGACTGCTTTTGGCTGCAAGAATTAAATATTTGAATCCAGAAGGAAAAGTGCTTGCTACTGGGACTGGAAGCCATGTTTGTGGTAGGACTAATCAAACTGTTGTTCCTGGTTTAAAGTCTGTCCCTAGTGTTTGTGGTGCTGTTGGTGAAGTTAAACTCTTGAGTTTGAATGTAGACCCCTTTTGTGAAGAACTGTTTCAAGTTAACCAAGTTACAACTAGAAGCAATGTCATGGTCATGCTTGAAAAGCTGGAACGGGGGTTAAAAAGGTACCACTCTTTGCACATTGAAAACAGTGCTTTGAGCACTGTGTGAAGGTGGGGATTGTTCCTATAGGTCTCTGTTTTTTTAAAATGCTGAATGGTGTTGCTACTCACAGTCCTTTCTTTAAAGAAGTCACCAAGTTCTTCAACAGTGCTGGCATGGATTTCATGAAACTGCTAAATAAAAACAATACCTGTCTACTAGAAAAACTGAAAGATGAACTCAGTTGTTTGGACAATGACATTAAACATCTTATGGATGGTTGCCGTGAGGTTGTGACAGAATATGAGCAGTTATTAGACCGGGTTGATAAAATGGAAAAACTGGTTACACAGCGCAATTCGAAGATACTAAGGGATTTGGCTGTGTAAGAACTTGGCAAAGAGTTTTTTGATTATACTCCAAGTGGTGCCAAACCCATTGGGAATGCAGAAACTAAACAGGGGCACGGATTTAAGGGGCAACACTTCCAATAGAAAAGTTGAAAGAAAACTTCAGAATCTAGAGGTGGTGGTGGCCCCTTTAAATTCCAATAATTCTGAAGCCATTTTTTCTGAAGGTGGTGATGTGAGTTCAACAGTGGGGAGGCGAAAAGCTGATGCTGTTACACATGATTCTGGTGATATGGGTGAGCATTCACAAACAAGAACTGGCCAGAACAATGGTTGGGACAACAACAAAGGGGCTGGCTTCAGTGCCAACAAGTCTTTTTTACAGGCGGACTACAGTTCTCGCAACAAGAGGAACAGAAGCAGGAGCAAGGGTTATCAAACCTGCATTCGGAGCAGGAGCAGACCACGGAGGTAGTTGGGACTGTAAATTATGACTGTGCACATATTTCTGTATTTAATCTTTCAGAATTTGTTTTGAATGACAAGCACATTAATGTTTTAAAGCTGGGTTTAAATTTTCAACCCAGTAGAAGGGCTGACTTGACTAAAATGCTTTTGGAAATGAAATTTTTCACTTGAAAGCTTAACTTACAGTACATTTTGTGTGATGTAACTTTGGGTAGTACTTTGGCTAAGCCCTCTGTGTACAATCCTTCATTAATGTATACATTGAAAATGTTTGAAAATCTTTGAGAGAGACACATCAGGCTCAAACTGGTAGTAGTAATTACCGTTCTTTTTACAACCGGAGTACAAATGAGAGAAAGGCACTTAATGATTTGGTGTGCAACAAGGATTTAAGGTTTATGAAGGCCGATAAGGGGGTAGGATTGTGGTCATGGGTACTAATGACTACAATAATGCAATGGAGCTCATGTTGGCTAACCAGTTGGAATACAAGAAGGTGTCTAAATTTGACATTTTGAAATGTTATGGTTTCATCTATGCCAGTCTATGGTTTGTTAATGGATGGTCAAATATCTAAAGAAGTCTTTGCATGTGGAAGATCCCAAAATAGGTGTGCCTTTTGGAATAACTAAGCTCCATAAGAGCATTACCAATCCTGCTTTTAGGCCTATCATTTCTGCCTCAGGAAGTTGTACAGATTGCATCTCTTTATACTTAGATCATGTTTTGAAGCCATATGTGAAGCAGTTACCGTCATATGTTGCCAATTCCTGGGACTTTTTGGAAAATTTAAGAACCTTTTTTTTCCAGTTTGTACAATGGCAGTGAACAGTTTTTTTATGCTCACAGTTAACGTGACTGTTCACTTGCATTCCCAAGTAAGCAGGTGTTGATTTTGTTAGATGGCTTTTGGTTAAGTACACCAATTTGAGTAACCACAGTGTGATCACTTACACATTGTTAGAGTTACTACTGGAGCACAGTTATTTTATGTTCAATGGTAATTTATATAAACTATCAGGAGCATCTATGGGTGCCACTGTGGGTCCCACTTATGCAAGTTTGGTTCTTGGGTGGTGGGAGTTGGAAATTTTGCCTAGCATGGATTTATATGACAATGTTGTCTTTTATAAAAGGTTTGTAGACGACCTGTTTTTTATTGTTAAAAAGGAAGGTTTTAGTGTAGATGGTTTCGTAGCTGCTTTAAGTGCTACTACTGAATTTTTAACATTCACCTTAAGTGGTTTTGGTCGTGAAGTTTCATTTCTGGATGTGGTTATTGGGTGAGAAGCTACAACGAATGAGGTTTACAGTAGTATTCACCGAAAAAATACTTTTTGTAACAGCTATGTACATTATAAAAGTAACCACCCCACTTTTACTAAAAAGAACATTCTTCGTGGCCAGTTCATCTGGGCTTCACGGATGACAGTGGATGACACCACAGTTTTTGAAGAGGTTCAGTTTATCAAAAGGTTATTTTTGGATAGGGGCTATCCTAGAGATTTACTGGACAAAGCTGCCAGTGAGATTACCTCTAGAAGGGAGAATGATTTTCCTCCCATTCTTGTAAAAGGTTTCACAAAAAGAATGTATATGGATGGTGTAGGTCCGAGGAAACCTATATTTTGTTTGGACAACTACCAGATATGTAAAATTATTAATGAGAACTGGAAAGTCATTTTAGGTAATACTGACATGGTAAATGTATTAGGTGAGGTGCCTTGTTTTGTGTACAAGAAAAATTGTAACATCAAGGATATGCTGGAGAGGAGACATGCTTCCCGTTGTTTAGGAGTAAACAACAGAGGTATGCATAAGCGTATGGGATGTAAAGTATGTAGGTACATCCACACTGGTTCTTACATTTTTTTTGCAACACCTTGATTTCAACATCACTGTCCCAGGTAGACTAGATTGTGGTAGTGAAGGCATTGTCTATTTGGCTATGTGTTATGGATATCCGGCGTTTTACGTGGGAATGTCCACTACAAGTTTGAGGACACATTATTGAACATTTGTATGCTATAAGAACAAAAAATGTCAACAACGCCTTGTGCAAACATTCCATTAAGTGCATTAACTGGAAAAAGTTCACCTTCTCAGTTCTTGAGTCAGTGAACAAGGACATTAGGGGAGGTGATTATAGGAATAAAGTAGAACAGAAAGAAGCAGTATAGCAATTGAGATTGACTTCTTACCTACATCCTGGGCTGAATGACACAGTCAATATAAAATGTTTTATAAAAAACAGAAAAGTTAATATTAAAAATAAAGTTTTTACTTAGATTTATTTTTTTTACTGCAAACAGTAGTCTATGAGGCTAAGTTAATTGATGGTTCATTTCAACTGAATAACTTTTATGATTTGAACAGCGTGTTATACAATTAATTGTTCACTTGCTGACAGTATTTTAAGTGCGTTTCTGTAGTAGCCAATTGTATTTCTGATGAAGTCACCTTTGACGAATAGCAAATTAAATCATTTTAGGCTAAAAGACCTGGTTTTCTCCTGATTGTTGGTGTTTTTGATCTATAGAATCAAAGCTGTGCTGTTTGTGAACATCTAGTGTGTGCAAAAGATATCTACCTCTGTTTTGAGAAATTGATTAAAAAGACTGCAGATCAGCAGATTGATTCAAATTTGCTTTGGATGTCATCTTTGGATGAAAGTAAGAATTTGTTCTCATGGTTACGCCTTCTTTATGAAAAATGAGATACGGTGGTTTACATCATAGTGTTTGTAATTCAGAAATCCATCTAGCAGATATGATTGCAACCAGAAAAATGGTCTTCCAAGAGAGGTTCTTAAAATTAATTGAGGCTGACGCTTCCAAAGATTTCTGAGTTAAGGCTTGAAGCAAGACTGTGATATCCCATGGGGGAATTGGAGCGCTTATTGGAGGTCTTAGCACGAAAGCTTTGGAGATTTTTTAACACAACCGGAAAATTTGAGATGACAGCCATCTGTACTTTAACAGTAGAAAAACTAGATCCTTGTTGAAAAGAGTTCTGATAGAAAATCCAAAATTGATGGGAGAGGTGTGGAAAAAGGACCCCCCCCCCCCCTTGATGAAGCCCAGATAGAAAACCTTTTCCACTTACTCTGATAAATATTTTTAGTTGACTGTTTTTGTGATGAAGAAATAATGTGAACCACTGATGGGGAAAGCCTGGCATCTCTGGCTATCATCAGAACTGGAGAAACCATGCAATCAGCTTTAGGGATTGAAGATCTGGTACAAGCAAGCCAAACAGGTGACTTAGAAGATCTGGGCTGGGATCTAACACCTAAGGCAGGTGTATTAAATGTGGCCAAAGGTATGGGAGCCACACTTCCTGCGGCCAGAAAGAAGCAATGAGGAATCACCCTGGTCTTGCCCCTTGTGGCCTTCTGAATGAAATTTGTCAACAGTAGTATGGGGAAAAGGCATACAGGAGACCCAGGAATCAATTGTGAACTATAGCATCTCTTGGGGACTTTCCCTGCAGAAGGATTAGGGCAAAGTAACTGCTGTACTTGTTCAGGTATGAGGCAGAGAGGTCACAGCAAGGTTGGCCCCAGCTGCTGAAAATTTCTGTTGCCATTGTCTGATTGAGAGACTACTCATAAGACAATAGGATTGACCTGCTCAGCTTGCTGGCTAGTATATTCGATGCCCTGGGTATGTGAGTTGCTATCAGAAAATGATGGGAAGACATCTCCCCTTGCCACACTGTCATGGACTCCCAGCAAAGTGGGTGGGATCATCTTCCTCCTTGTTTGTATGTATGTATCATACCACCAACATATTACCCTTGTGTACGCAGTTGTGAAAAGCCTGCAATGCTAGGAAGACTGCTGTCATTTCCAAGACACTGATGTGAAGTTTGGTCTCTACAGGTGACCAAATACCTTGAACCGTCTTCCCTTTGAAATGACCCCCCCCCCCCCCCACACACACACACACACACATGAAGGGAAACATCTATGGTCACTGTGGCATGGGGAATTGCATGGCAAAAACTTCTCCCTTCTGTGACTGATGGGGAGGTTATCCCCCACCTGATATGACCTCTGAAAATTTGAGAGACAATTTTTGGAATGAAGGGGGTGTAGATCAGACTGACAGGGTCCACTGCAATATTGTAATGTGGTATCTCGCAAGTAGAATTAAATTGATAGTAGATACCAGCAAATCTAGGACAGCACCTTGGCCCTTGGCAGTTTGGCAATATGAAGAGCTGTGTTGATATGTCATCCTATGAATTATATCTGCTGTGTGGGAGACAATTGGCTTTTTATTTGATTCACTGTGATCACAAACCAATCTGTAAGATGGAGCAAGTGTTCCTGTTGTACCAATAGATCCTTGGAAGTAATAGTGAGGAGCCAATCATCTAGCTATGGTAAAACCTAGATCCCTTGCAGTCAGAGGTGAACTGCAACCACTGCCATAATCTTAAACATTAAGGAGGCTATGGTGAGACAAAGTCAGTGCTCTGAACTGAAAATGACTGGCCTCCAACCAGAACAGAAGAAATGTTCTGGATTGTCTTTGAAGCTTTATATGACAGCAGGCATCCTGAAGATTTATCGAGCACATCCAATCATCCTTCCTCAACAGAGGTACTATGGACCTGCACCCTAACCATCCAGAACTTTGTCTTTCAAATTGATTGAGGTGGCTGAGGTACAAAACTGACCTTAAGTCCCCTGTTTTATTCAGAACTAAAAAGAAAGTACAGTTTTGTACCTACCATAAATGTAGATGTCCGATAGGTATGCATCTGCAGTCATCACATATGGGTTGCCCTGCCTCAGGCAGCCCTTCGGTCGGCCGGATTCCAAAGTCTGGGTCCGGCGTCGGCTGATGTCGCCCCTTCCCCGACGTCAGAGCGCCTGGGGTATAAAAGCGTCAGCCGACGCCATCTTCCTCAGTTTTTCTTGCCCCAGATGCCAGGTGCCCTCTAAGGAAGGCTAAATTTGGAGAAATGCAATAAATTCCAAACATGCACAAAAATATATACATATATAAAAACAAATACAACATAATAGATAACCCCAGCTAGCTATGCGAGGGGAATGTACCCAAGAAATACCACAGAGGGGAAGGAGGGAGGGTAAACCTGACTGCAGATGCATACCTATCGGACATCTACATTTATGGTAGGTACAAAACTGTACTATGTCCTTCAAGGATGCATCTGCAGTCATCACATATGGGTAGAATACCATAGCCAATCTGGGGGTGGAGGATCTATGTAAAGGATGGTGTAGCTAAAATGCCCTGCAGGACGGCCATAGCAAAGCCTGCTCTGGATCTGGAATATAAAGGTAAGTTGTAATGCTTGGAAAATGTATGCACGGAGCTCCATGTAGCAGCTTCTAAAATGTCCTTGGTAGCCACCCCTCTTAAGGCTGTGGAGGTGGCTGTGGCTCTGGTCGAATGAGGCCTAATGTTAGCTGGCACAGTTTTTCCATGAAAGGAGTAACAGAAACAAATGCAATTCCCTATCCTTTTTGAAATTGTCTGTTTTGAAATTGCTTTTCCTTGTGCACCAGCAGCATATGCTACAAACAACTGGTCAGTTTTTCTGTAATTTTTAGTTCTGTCCAAGTAGTAGCGCAACTGTCTGTGTATGTCCAGGGTGTGCAGAAGCTTTTCCCCTTTGTTTTGTGGATTTGGAAAGAAGGTAGGCAGGTGAATAGCTTGGTTTAATGAGACCCTAGATACCACCTTTGGCATAAATGAAGGATTGGTTCTCAATGAGACTCTGTCTTGATGAAAAATAAGAAATGTCTGTACTGCCATAAGGGCCTGTAACTCAGATACTCTTCTTGCTGAGGTTATGGCCAGAAGGAAGGCAGTCTTCCAAGAGAGGAACTGTAGTTCTGCAGATGCTGCTGGCTCAAAGGGAGGCAGTGTTAGTTTTTCCAACACGAAGTTAAGGTCCCAAGTAGGCAGTGGTGGTTTCGTTGGAGGACTGATGTTCTTTATTCCTCTTAGAAACTGTCTTAGCAGAGGATGAGAGAAAACAGGTGGATCAGTATTGTACTCTGCTGAAATTGCTGAAGCATGAATTTTAATGGAAGAGTAAGACAGGCCATTGTGGAGCATTTCTGCTAAATATTCCAGGATATGTGCCATGTTCATAACTGTTGGATCTAGGCCCTTTGAGGTGCTCCAGGTGTGAAATCTTTTCCATTTTGCTTAGTATGCCTTTCTTGTGGAAGGCCTGCGAGCTTCCATGATGATATCCTGCACTCTCTTGGATAGCTTATCCTTGTGATGAGTCAAGGTATTTTCCAGGCAGCTAGCTGTAATGTTTTCAGGTTGGAATGCAGAGTTTTGTAATTGTGCTGTGTCAGGAGAAGCGGCCATTGTGGCAGAAGCCATGGTTTTGTCCATGACATGCTCTTTAGCAATGGGTACCAGTGCTGTCTTGGCCAGTCCGGAGCTATCAGAATCACTCTTGGCTGCTTTGCCCTGATCTTCAGTAAGACCTTGGTCATTAATGGAAGAAGTGGGAATGCATACACTGTTAGAGCTCTCCAGCTGAAAGACAGAGCGTCCACTTTCCATGCTTGTGGGTGGTATGTCCTTGTGCAGAATTTGTCTAGCTGATGATTGTGTGGGGAGGCAAAGAGGTCTATGTCCGGTCTCCCCCATGATTGTGTTATCTGATGGAAGATGTCTGGGTGCAGCATCCATTCGTGTGCATCCATGATGTTCCTGCTTAAGCTGTCCACCAGTATATTGTCCTTTCCTGGTACAAACTGGGATTGCAGCTGTATATTGAGAGTCAGGGAAAGTTCCCATAGATTCATTGCCAGTCTGCAAAGAGGGTAGAAATGGGTGCCTCCTTGCTTGTTTATGTACCACATAACTGTAGTGTTGTCTGTCCTTATTAACAGGTGGCCTTGATGTAGAAATAACTTGAAGGCCTCGATTGCATGTATCACTGCCAGCATTTCCTTTTGGTTTATGTGCATATGTAGCTCTTTTTGTGACCATAGTCCTTGAATGCATCTTCCTTCCATGTGCGCTCCCCATCTGTGGTCTGAAGCGTCCGTTGTAAGGGTTTGGCTGGCTATTGGTTTGCTGAAGGGCAAACCCCTGTTTGACTGGCTTGCTTGAGCCCACCACAGAAATTCCCTTTGAAGGCATGGGATGAGTGCTATCAAAGTTTCCAAGCTGTGACTGTGCTGAGTCCATAAACTCCTGAGGTACCATTGGAGTTTCCTCATATGTAGCCTTGCTTGAGGAATCAGAAAAATGCAAGAAGCCATGTAACCCAGGGCCTGCAGGATTTTCCTTGCAGTCAGCTGAGTTTGTCTTGACAGGTTTTTGAAGTAATCCGGTAGTTGGTTTTGTTTTTCTTCTGTGAGGAAAGCCATTTGGGTGGTTGTGTCCAGATCCGCACCCAGAAAAGTTATTCTTTGGGATGGTACAAGTCTTGACTTGTGAATGTTGACTGTATATCCCAAGGCCTGAAGAAGATAGATGGCATAATTCAAGTGTTTTACCAAAATTTGTTGACTGTCCGCTTGTATAAGGCAGTCGTCCAGATACGGGTATATTTGCATCCCCTGAAGTCTGCAGTGTGCAATTACTGATGCCAGGCATTTTGTGAATACTCTGGGTGCAGTAGATAAGCCAAAGGGCAATGCTGAGAATTGATAATGCTCTGAACCTGCAAGAAATCTGAGGTGTCTTCTGCAGCTTTGTCTGATAGGGACATGCAGGTATGACTCCTTGAGGTCCAGAGTTACCAGCCAAGACCCCTTGCCCAGCATGGGAAGGAGTTGCTGTAGAGTCAGAATTTTGAATTTTGGCACAATGAGATAAGTATTTAGTGCGGACAAGTCGGGAATAGGCCTCCATTGCTTTTCTTTTCTTGGAACAAGGAAGAGTCTGGAATAAAATCCTTGGCCTTGTTCTGCGAGAGGAACCTTTTCTATTGCTTTCATTTTCATTAAGTTGGAGATTTGTTTCAAAGCCTCTGCCCTTTGATTTGGTGGCAGGTCTGGCATGCCTTTTCTTTTCGGTAATGTGTGGAAATGGAACCTGTATCCTTTGTCTATTATTTGTAGTGCCCATTTGTCCCTTGTAATAATGTGCCAATTCTCTGAAAATAAGGAAAGCTTTCCGCCCAAAGGTGCTTCCAATTGAGCCCTGGTTGGCGGTGTCAAAGTAAAGTCATTGAGTCTGTCCTTGTGCAGCAGCTGTAGGCCCTGCACTACCTCTCTGGTTGGGATGCTGCCATTGACGTCCTCTGTAGGAGCCTCTAGCTTGCCCTCTACCTCTGGCACGCCTGTTCTTGCCTCTCTGAAATCTGTCTGTGTCTGGAAAGGACCAGTTCTTGGAAGGCCAATTTCTGCTGAATCTAGGTGGTTGGACTTGCATAAAATCTTTGACTGTTTGTACAGATTTTGCCTTTTCTTCAAATTTCTTTAACACCTCTTGAGCAGTGGAGCCAAATACTTTTGCTTTTCCAGTGGAGCATCCAGAAGCTTTGCTTTAACATGGTCTGGCAGAGATTGTTCCTTCTGCCAAGCCTGCTTACGTATGACTGCACCTGTCATAGCTGACCTACATGAAGCTTCCAATGCATCATAACCACACTGCAAGAAATGGTTGCTAACCTGTTGAGAGTTATGTACCAGATCCTGAAGTGATTTGCGATCCAGGGGTTCAGGGGAAGACAGCTTTTTATGCAATTCATCTAACAAATATTCTTGGTACTGTATCATATGAAATTGACAGTTTAAAGCCCTCATAGAAAGGGTAGCAGAAGTATACACTTTTTTACCCCATCGCTCTAAAGCCCTGGACTCCCTTTCAGAGCGGAGTGGATTTTTTGTAGTGACAGCTGTAACCCCTTTAGGGCCCTGGGAGATAGTTTCTGGATCAGCAGTGTGGGCCTTGTAAAGGAAAAGGTGTGATTCCGGGACCCTGTAGTACCTATCGGGTTTGGCAGGAGCCGGAGGGAGAGTGTCAGGGGTTGTGCTAGATTCAGAGTACACATCATCAATGACATTCAAAACAGGGGGAATAGCCAAAGGTCTATGTTGAGGCAAATGCAAGAAGGTCCTTAATCTCTTCCTGGAATCAGAGAATTCCTGGCCCTGCCATTGGAA
Organism: Protopterus annectens; assembly: GCF_019279795.1. Taxonomy (NCBI): domain Eukaryota; kingdom Metazoa; phylum Chordata; order Ceratodontiformes; family Protopteridae; genus Protopterus; species Protopterus annectens. The sequence continues at coordinate 773,120,405 of NC_056743.1, read as the reverse complement.
ATGCTCCCTCATAGTGTGCAGAGTTTCCCCAAAAGACAGTTCTTCAGGAGGGGAGGCCGAAGGGATAGATTCCTCTGCATCTGAATCCTCATAGGCCGGAAAAGCCTCCTCCTGGTAGTCCGAGAGAGCAGAGCCATCAGAGGCCTCATCTGAGGAGAGGGGATCAGAGGGCTCAACCCTGGGCCTTTTTCTGTAGGAGGTTGAGAGCCCCTGTCCGGATGAGGCTGAGAGCCCCTAATTAATGAAATAAGGTCCTCTGCTAGACTAAGGATCTGAGAACCTGTAGTGGGTCCCTGAGAGATAACCCTGGGAGGCATAGATTTTGAGTGTTTAGCAGCTTTAGCCCTAGAGAATGCCTTAATAGACATGAATGCAGGAGGCCTGGCTGCACCACGTGCTGGTGTAGTTTTGTCTAAGGGAATGGTGTCGGAAGGTTCCTGGACACCAGATTCCAATGGAGATTCAACAACCGATACAGTAAAGGTCTCCGGGGCCGAGGTTGTCGGTTGTACGGTTTCGGTGGACGGTAGTACCAAAGACTCGGTTTCAGCCGTGACCGAGACACTCGCGGTAGGCCTGGCCGTGGTTTCAGCCGAAACCGCAAACCGCCTGTGTGGGTCCTTGTCCTTCCGTTTCTGTATTAAATGTGTAGTCGGAGTCTCCGACGGCATTTTGTAAGCAAAACTAGCCCCAAAACATTCCTCTGCAAACTCCGACCGACGTCTTAAAAGTGCGTCGGTTGAAGGAAGCACAGGCGGAACAGGCCGAGACGTCGTGGTCTGGGCCTAGGCAAGGTAGGCAGTAAGAGTGGAAATCCTTATGAGGTATTTGTTTCCCACAAGTTAAGCAATTATTAATTTTATCTGACATCGGCTGAGGGAAGAAAGAGTCCCCAACGGGGTACTTAGCTTTTGAAGTCTTCGGTTTAGCTGAATTACAGGAGCTGGCCGACCGACACTTGTGAACTGCTTCTGCTTCGGGCACCACACGGCAAGAAAGACTGCAAAAGATGGCGTCGGCTGACGCTTTTATACCCCAGGCGCTCTGACGTCGGGGAGGGGGCGACATCAGCCGACGCCGGACCCAGACTTTGGAATCCGGCCGACCGAAGGGCTGCCTGAGGTAGGACAACCCATATGTGATGACTGCAGATGCATCCTTGAAGGACATCCTGGAGTAGACTCAGGATCCTAACTGGTCTGGGAGGACATGTTTGATGACAATCTTTTTCTAGCAACTTTAAAACTTCTATTGTTGCAGATTCCAGCTGAGTAGAACATAGGGAATTTGTAATCTCTTGTTTGGAGGATACAAAAAAAAGGAATGGTGTAACCTCTGGAGATAATCCACATCACCCAGGAATCCAATGTACTGTTCTGTCAGGCTTGTGGATACAAGATTAAGTGTCCCTGGCTGCTTCCAGACTGAGGCAGTCAAGTATCCAATCTGGAGCACTGATAGGGTTTTTCGGTGATGGACTGTGAAAACCCTGATTATGCAGTCTGCCACTGGAGTGACATCCATTTGAGTACCTCTCCTATGCCTCTGGGGGGGTTTGTTGTCAGTCTCCAAAGGTGTCTTGGTGATAACCTTGTGATTTTCTGAACCACATTTTCTTACTGCTCCTTTGGTTCCGGGATAGGACCTCTGAGGGGTGGAGAAAAGGATTCCTACAGCAGACAGGGTCTTACAGTCCTGCTAAGTGTTTAACTTTTGTCCCAAAGAGTGTGGAGCCATTGAAGGGGGTATAATAAAGAATGCCTTGAATCCTTCAGTAAATTCACACAGCCACATCCAAGCATGACAACGCATGGTAATGCCTATGCCTGCTGCTCTTCCTGTACCATCTGTTGCATTAGACAGCAGATGCATGGCTACATTACAAGTGGATTGTGGGGTAGACAGTGTGTCCACTGTTTTTTGAACATCCAGTGCGAAGTTACCTGAGAGGGGCTTGGAAATCTCCTTGGTCAAGTCTCCTCTAAAAGAAAGTCATACGTTCAAGGCAATTCAGCACTCTCCATGCAAAGTTTGTTGAAGCACAAGTCTGTTTCCCTAGTCTGTAAAACAAGAGGATGAACAGAAAAACTCTCTCCAGACAGTTCTTTTTTCATAGCTGCTGCTACTACCATGGCATCTACTGCTGGCCCTTTAGTCCAGTGTTTCCTGTCTTTTGGCACCAGTAAAATCCTGTCACGTTTTTTGGGATGGATTCTACCATGTCAGGGTCCTTCCTTACTCTGTACAATAAAAATTAATAAGGGTCTTCATGGAAGAAGCCTCCAGGTCACAGATGAGCCAGTTTCAAAAGCTTCAAGGAACACAGATTATTCTCCTTAGCTGATGGAGAGAGATGCCTAGCGCTGAAAGAAGCACAAGCCTGACAAGAGGTCTCTAAGTGCTCTGCCCCTAGGCAGTAGACACATTTCTAGTGAGGGTCTTGTGATGGCAGCTTATGGCCACACTTAGAACATTTTTTTTTAAAACCTAGGGTCTCGGACATATTGGACCCTATACTCTAACTACAATAAAGTAAACTGAATTTAGAAGAAAACTCTAAATATTACCCAATAACAATCTAAACTATTTACAAAGAATATAAATGTAAAAAAACCCTAGTAACAAACCTAAATTATCTAAACAATCTAATTATTAATTTTGAAACACTAACTATATTTACCTAAAGAAAACACTAACTCTATAGGCGAGGAGTAGAAAAGGATAAGTAGACTTGGAAATCCATCAGGAAACGGAACCCTCAAATACATTTCTGAAATCTTCCGAGGCAAATGAGATTCGAGGTGTTGAGGTGCAGCATGGAGGATTATGGGTAGGAGAAGAGTCGCAACTTCAGAACAAAGTCATCCAAGTTAGTGCTGAGGTCAGATCCCATCTGATTAGACAACCCACAACTGAATCAATGAAAATAGACAGCACTGGATCTGTGGTTACAGCACCATTTGGCATCTCCTTTGCTCTTTGAATGTAAATAAAGTCACTCATGTGTTTCTGCACAGCACACTTCTGCTGACAAAGAAATGCATCCACACTGCTCAACTATCCAGAATTTCCCAGAATATCCAGATTTGTATCTCATATTTTGGTCTGGTACTTTTAAAATTTGTGGTTCCCTGCCACATTGCTCACGATTGATGTTTCACACTTCTTATCCTTCAGCAAATGCATGCCAATGCAAAACCTATTACTGTATCAACTTTCTAAGCTTTTAAGAGCAATACTTAAAATATGTTGTTGATTTTGGGCCTTTATTCAGACTTCTTCCAGTGGTATGGATGCATCCATCATTCTGATACATTGTCAACTTTTCACATGCTCTCTTTCAGGATTACACATGAGATAGCAGAGGATGCAGTTCTGTAAACATATTACATTGTACATTACAGTTTCAGATTTTGGAGAAATCAAGAGCTTTGATAGATTACCCACTATATGCATTTGAAAACACACCAATTTATATCAAAATATCCAACACCTTCTTCAGCTGTCAGAAACCTTACAGATAATACCCAGCAATACTCAGAGCTAATGCAGAACAACACTAACTCATCTGTCGCGGGCATAGCAAACGTATTACTGGACAAATGTAGCTCTAACTATACTCTCTTATTTCCCCCATAACTTTCCTGGACTTCTCAGTATATCTACACATCTCCCATGAATACCTCAAAGCAGATCTGAGATGCTCTCTCCAAGACCAAAAGCATTACTCCATGGATCCTGATAATGGGTCAGGCTGTCTTTTTGTCAGCAACAGGCATTATCTGGAAGACTCACTACTAAGCCTATTCAACCTCAGCTTCTCCAGTACATTCATGCCACAAGAATGGTGAACTGTGGTAGTTATCCTGTTCCACAAGGGAGGGAGGATCCACAACTGGGCCAAGAACCCAAAGACCTATAAGCCTCACCAGTTTTATCTACAAGGCAATGGAATGCATCATTGTGGAACACATTAACAGGGACAGTCTGCAAACCCTGCACCAAGCCAGTTTATGTTTTTAAAGGCGAATCCTGCCTCTGGAACCTAGTGGGTTTCTCTGAACATGTCATTATTTTATTATTTATTTTTATTTTACATTTGTTAATCAGGTTAGTCTGGCTGAGCTTTTGGCTCATTTTCAGCAGAGACCTGGGGAGAAAAGCTCCTCAGGACTAGAAAACAATTTATTAAATTTTTGTAACATAGTAGTAACAATCAGCTATAGGATCTTCCAAGCAGAGACCTGGAGAGAAAAAAAAGCTCCTCAGGCAATTCAATTATACAGAGTATTAACAATTGGCAGACAAGCATGTGAGTTGTTACAAACAATGTTTTAAACAATTATCAGAAGAAAATGTGGCTAGTTACAATATTATATAAGCTGATTAGAGCAAAATGAGTTAATAGTTAGGCAGATGCTTATTTAGAGTGGGTAGGATCTAGTTGTATAGGAGTTTGGAAACAAGAAAGGAAAGCAAGAATGGCTAGTAGGAGATGTAGGGGAGGTAGAGTATAGGAGACAGACTAGACAGGTAGGTTGTTTTGAGACTGTAAGAATTAAGAGTGGTTGGAGATGGAGGAAGGGAAGAGGTAGAAGAGGCAGGGGGATAGTGTTAGAGATACATTAAGAGTGAGGTGGTGAAAGGATGGTGGTTTCAGAGTGGTTGGCTACAGTGGCAGGACAACTTTGTTTTTAGGTATTTCCTTGTGGCTAATTTGAAACTTTTACTATGCTGGAGTGATTTTATTTCCAAGGGGAGTTGGTTCCAGGATGTAGCTGGGTTATAGTTATAGAAAAGGCAGCCTATTTTGGTTTTGGGTTTGTAGATGTCTAATAATTCTTGATTTGAGCTGCGTAGCATCCTAGCAGGGGAATATTTGGATATGACAGTGGAGAGGCTGGGGCAAAAGGAGGGTAGAGGATAGAGTGGATGATCTGTAGCTGGTATAGTTGGAGCAGCTGAGGGAATTCTAGCCAGTTTAGCTGCTGTAGTGCTAAGCAGTGGTGTGACTTGTAGGTTTGGTTAGCTGCAAATCTGGCAATCTTATTATAGGTAGTTTCAAGCTCGGAAATAAATGTAGAATTTAGGTTTGTGAATATGTGGCACCTGTACAGGAGTGTTGGGAGTAATAAAGCCTGGGAGAGAGTTATTCGGGCAGTGTTAGTTAAATATTTCTTGCTATGGAAAAGGTGTCCAAGTTTCTAATGAGTTCTTTTTACCGAGTTAGTAATATGGAGATCAAAGGCCACCTTTCTGATGAGTTCTTTTTACTGAGTTAGTAATATGGAGATCAAACTTAAGCTGATCATCTATTGTAACACCTAGCAATTTAGTACTAGATTCAGCTGAGATGATAGTGTTGTTGCAGGATAAGATGGTAAATGTACTTTTGAGTGTGGTGATGGCTTTAGGGAGGAAGAGTAGGAGCTTAGTTTGTTGTGGATTATTTATTAATTTGTTATCACTAAGCCAAATCTCAATGGTATGGAAGGATGCCTGGGTAGTTGAGTGGAGGTCAATTGGGTTGTCAGCAATGGCTATAACAATTGAGTCATCAGCATATTGCACAAGAGATGACTGGGGACAAGAGGAGTAGAGCAAGTTGGTGAAAATATTAAAGAGCAGTGGTCCAAGTATGGACCCTTGGGGGACTCCCATTTGTACAGTGAGAGGGGAGGATAGTGCAGAGAGCCATTTAACTGATTGCTGGCGGGTAGAGAGATAGTTGGAGAACCAGGAGATAGTAGGGGGGAGATAAATGTTGAGTTTATCTAGAAGGAGTGGGTGAGAGAGTGTCAAAGGCTTTAGAAAGGTCAAGGAATAGGCATGAGACAAGCTTGTTATCACGAGCTAGGGAGACTATGTTGATGAATAATATGAGTGCAGTAGCTGTACTATGCTTGGGACAGAAACCATGCTGTGTGGGTGTGAGAAGGTTTTCCTGGTGAAGGTAATATTACCTGCTTGTGAATGCATTTCTCTAGGATTTTTGAGAGTGAAGAGAGTATGGCAATCGGTCTGAAGTTGGATATGTCTGAGTAGTTGCCCCCTTTGTGAATGGGTAGAGTAAAAAAATTCTTCCATACAGTGGGAACATAGGATTCAGAAATGGATCGGTTGATTAAGATGGATACAGGATAGGCAAGAGGTTCAGAGGCAATCTGCAGGAAGTAAGAGGGTAGCTCATCAACAGATGGTGAAGGAAGGTTCAAGTTTAGAGAGTAATGACTTTACATAGTTAGTTGATACTGCTTTTAGGGAGAAGGAGTTAGGAGGGCTTGGAAGAGGTATAGAGTTTGTGGGGGTGCTAGTGTTGTTTCTGGGGGGAGAGAGTTTATTATGGACGTTATTGAGTTTATAAAATGATTGTTAAATTTGTTGGCTATGTCTTCAGGTGTTGCATTGGGACATGGGTTAGGAGTTGAAGGGTTTCCTGGATGAAGAGTCTGTTTAATAGAGCTCCAGAATTTCTTTGAGTCTGATTTAAGAGTAGAGGGAGGACTGGCACAGAAGTTTATTTTGTCATAATGGATGATTTTTTTTTTTATTTTACTTCTGAGTTCTTTATATTTCTCAAGAAGAGAAGGGGTCCTAGTTTTAGTCCACATTTTCCAAATCCTATCCCGGTCTTTCATGAGGGTTCTGGTAGATTTAGTGAGCCAGGGAGCAGTATTAGATTTGATTCTAATCGTGCGAAGAGGAGCAAGGATATTAAGAATGTTTAGGAATGTAGTGTTGAAGGATTGGACAGCTTCATCTAAAGGAAGAGTGGTGAGGTAAGACCAGTTAATTTTGGAGAGTTAGTGAATAAAGGAGTTAGGACAGAAATGAGAAAGTGAGTGAGTGGTAATAAATTTGTTAGGTTTGATAAGGTGGGGAATATGTCTGGTAACTGTTATATGGCAGTGGTCGCTGAGGGTATTTTGAAGGGTTTGGGAGTTATGATAGTTTTGAGGGTGGGAGACCAATATCCAGTCTAGAAGAGAGCTAGGTAGGTGAGATTTATTAATGTAGGTTGGGGTTGTGATTAGCTGCTCAAACCCATGTAAGTTTATACAGGAAGTAGTGTTGGGAGCTTGTATTGTAAGCCAATCAATATTTACATCTCCCTCCCAGAATAATTATTTCATTGTGGATGGTATGTGAGTGGTGAGACAGGATGTTCTCAAGTATGTTAATATTATCACCGGGGGGAATACAGATTGCTGCAACAGTTCTGGTGTTGAAACTGTTAAGTTTGAAGTTGGTCAGTAGGAGTTCAGCTGGTGAGAAGGGGGGGGGGGGGTGGGTCTAGTGTGGGATTGATTTGGGAGAGACAGTTGGAGAAGAGTATGGAGATGACTCCTCCTTTTCTTTTAGGTCGATCTAATCTAAGGATATTATAGCCAGGAGGGATGATTTCACTGTCCAGATGGTGTGGTTTTAACCATGTTTCAATTAGGGTAACTATGTCAGGAGTATAGTTAGCTATCCAAGCATGGAGTTCTTGAACTTTATTTACAAGGCTCCTGACGTTGATAGAGCAGAACTGTACTTGTTTTTGTGGGTTGGAGGGGTTGGCAGGTTTAGATACAGGGGGGTTATTGTTCAGGGTAGTGTCTGTAGGGCCTGGGTTAAGATGAATGTCAGCAGATAGAAGTAGAGGTTTGTAATGGGGTTTTAATTTGAGTAAGTAGACTTTGTTTTTTTGTTTTAAAGGGGAGGGGGGAGATATTTTTATTTTAGGAATGGGAGTGGTGGCGGGATGGATGGAGGGACAAATTAGTAGATAGGGTTGTGGTGTAGTATTTGAGTTAAGAGTGGTGTTTGAGGGATGGAAATAGGGAGTAGGTAATTGTGAGTGATAGGAGGTGAGGTAATAGATTATAAGGAGTAGAGAAGGTAGGAGTATAGTTTGAGTTGTAAGAGACGTGTCACTTTATAGGATGCAGAACAGAGGATGAGAGGAAGGGGTGGGAGTAAGGTGCAGTAGTCTTTGATAGTGGATAGTACGTAAGTGTGGGGAGGAGCAAAGAAGGGAGGTAGTATGAGAACAGGAAGTAGAGGGGTGGGGGATTTGGGAGGAAGTGAGGGGGTTCGGTTGTATGGATAGGTATAAAGGTAATGATATGGGGGGGTGGGAGGGGAGCGAAGTGAACGAAGCAAATGGAGCAGGGCTACACCGTCCAGATAGAACTTAGCTTAAAAAAAAAACAAACCATCAGCTAGTCCAAGGACACTTACTAGAGATGCTACACCTGGAGGGCAAATTAGAGCAAATATGGCATCCAGGGTTTTTAAAACCTTTGGTGTGTTGTACCTGAGCTATCACTTGGTGGGGTGGGGGAAGGGAGAGAAACCGTCAATTGCAATTTAAAGTAGCAGGGGAGAATCCAGGGCACTCTGCTAACCTAGCTAATTATCAAAGGACAGCCAAGGAAATAAGGTAAACATACAGGCACACTTGTTCAAGGACTGGAAGGTTTCTCCAAGAAAAACTATGTGTAGGAATACACCACAGGTAGAATTTGTATGCTGCTTACTAGTCTGCAATGGCAGATTTTATTCTCTTTTATATTTGTATTCTCCTTTGCTCACTGCTTGCCACACACAATGTAGCTAAAGATAAAAAGCAGCGGGAGACTTTGCACCTCTGCTTGGTGTTTAGTGAAGAACAAGTATTGAGGAGGAAAGACTGAAGGCTATATGACTATTGAGAGGGGCTAAATACCTTAACATACAACAAATGATCAACAGTGAAACAGATGAAAGGGGTGGGGGTGGGCTAAGAGGAAGAATGTTTGCAGCTGTTACCCCTGGGATATGCACTCTAGCTGACTTTAACAGATTTTAATAAGGCATAACAGTAGTCACAAAAGCTGGCACCTACACTACACAGGTGGCAACAACAAGGTTCCTGGACTTAAACCTGGGGCTGCAGTCTATTTTTGGATGATTGCTGGTTAGAGTTTTCTTTGCTTTTAGCTGGAGTGAGAGGATTCCTTGCTCTCACAAGTGGGGGGGGGTGGCCCAAAATGATCAGGTCCTCAGTGCCTCTAAAAGTTGCAACGAAGAGAAAAGGAAAGAATGTAAGATTAAAAGCAATAAAATAAGGACATCAAAATAAGCACAACCATCATAAATATTGTACAGAAAGCAGAGCAAGTGAACATAGCCTATTAGAAGTCATCAAAAGAAATACATTCAAGACTCTGCAACCAGTCTTATTCGGCAGCAGTCAGTATAACTAGTTAAATATCTTAGTACCAGACAATATTGCAACTATGTAGCAGTTTCATCAGTTTACCATAAATATCATTCTGCACTTTACAATGCAGGTTTAACTTACAGAAACAGAATATACAATAGCAGCAGTGCAACTAGTTGGAATATACTATTACCAGACAATAAGGCAACAATGTAGCAGTTTCACAGGTTTACCATAAATATCATTCGGCACTTTACAATGTATGTTTCAGGACTTTAATGCATTAGACCCTAGAAAATCTTAAAGCACATTAATGCATTAGACTCTGGCAAATCTGTCCACACTGCCTATGAGGACCTGGCCAAGGCCTCTGATATCATTCAACATTCCAGCATTACTGACAAGCTAATTGTAAACCTCAATGTCATTCTCTGAAGAGCAAAATCGCTGACAGAACCCAATCTATTGGTGTGTGAGGCAGCCTTTCTTTGAAAAGAGTAGTTACAAGCAGTGTTCTCCAGGGATCAGTCCTAAAATCATTTCTGTTTGGAATTTACTTTGCTGAAGTCAAGGCTGACATCAAAGGAATATAGCTGGCCATGTCTGGAGATGACTGCAACCTGCAGTGGTCATTAACTCCCCATCTGCCTTCCAAATTACTTAGGAGGGACGAACATGTACCAATAAGTTGTGCCTGGACCATGGCCAAAAACTAAATGCCAAGAAATGCAGCACTATGCCTTTAGGTAAAACTGGATACCCATGAACCTACCACATAGGTGAAACCTCTTTGAAAATGGACTCAGGCATTGGGGACCTGGGCACTTTTACTTGCAGCAAACTATCCTTTGATCACCACTTATCCACTACTGTTAAGAAATCATTTTACCTTGCCAGACTAATCACCAGATCTCGCAAAGTTACCTCTAGTTACACATCCCTCATCAGATCCATGGTGGTCTTTCGGCTTTTCCCAGTAAGGGATCGCCACAGCAGATGACAGGTCCGCTCTTAAATGGCAGTGGATTTTTACGTTGTTGAGTTGCCAGCCCGGTGCCCCAACCTTCACAAAAGGCACACACACACTCACGCACCTACCTGCATGTCTTTAAAGTTAGCTCAACTGCAGGGAGGACATGCAGACTCCGCACAGAATAATACAGTAAAATGGCCCCTTTGGTATGTGACTGTCTAATCATATGACCTAACTTGAAAGACTGCAGTGTTTTCTCACTAAGATAATCAAACTTCCTTCAGCTACTCAGACTACCTTAAAACATTCTCTCTCTCTTTTCTGTTCCCTATAGCACCTGTCTGGTTTACAGTCTCAAAGAATCCAGTTCTATGTGATCTACACATCTGCAAAACTAGTAAAACCAAATACTCACTCAAGTGATCTCAGCTTCCTCTGAAACAAACCGGAACCGCTGGTGATATTATATATATTTTACAGAGAATCCCTCTTTTATGGAATAGACTTCCTTTGCATGAAAAGCAAAGCATCTCCCTGACCCTTTAACTGCAACCTACAGCCAGCCAATTACTCTGCATAAGGGACAACCTTGCACAAATCCATGCAATTATAGGCTCATAAGTCTGACCACCTCATACGCAAAGCCATGGAAAGACTCATCATGGAACTAATCAATAAGAACATAAGCAACCTCCAAACATTGGACCCACCTCAGTTTGAATTAGTCAGGGGGCAAGTCATGCTTACTCAACTTGGTGGACTTTTTTGAAAAGGTCATCAGAGCAATGGATGAAGAAAAGTACACATACCTCGATCTGGCCAAAGTGGTTGACATAATTCCCACTTAGGCATAGTAGAAAAGCTAAACAAATTGGGAATAAACTCCTAAGTGACCTGCTGGATTGCCAGCTGGCTCACAGACAGGATGCAGGAAATCATATTTCTCTGAAGTAACAGCCAATACCAATGAGGCTCTGGGTGACTAAGTTTGAGGATGACTGCAAGCTAGAAGCAGTCTTTGAATCCCCAAATAACTTAACCATCCAGCAAGAATGTTTGTCTCAAATTAATAACGGGTGCAAACATCATGGACTGAAATGAAATGTCAAAACAAATTCATCATTGTATTCTTGGAAAGTCAATTACCTTGGGGAACTACCATACTGACAATACACCCCTAAGAGCTGATCCACTTATTCAGGATTTGGGAACTAGTATGTACAATGACCTAATGTTTGGCCAACACATGCATACTATTGTAAGAAAGTGTTATATTACATAGCTTTTAAACAAAGGGAGTGTGTCTAAATCTAAGGATGTCATTGTCTCCTTTTACTCAGCATCCATTAGGCCAATCACCGAGTTGAATGCCCCCTTTGGCATTTATCTGTCTAGGCACATGCAACAACTGTAATGCCCATAGACACTACTTACTAAAAGGAAACAAGGCCTAAACAACATGTCCTATATGGACTGACTCAAAGCCCAGTCACTATACTCGGTACCCAAAACACTTCTAAGAGACGACCTGTGTCCAGCACACAAGACATCCTCTGATCCAGCACTGATAAAATTACTGCATATGAGCAAATTAAATGGCATCAGAAATACTTGCCCAAGGGAATTCAAGCTCTTCTGCAACATCAACATAACAATTTGGAGGGACAGGTACATCTCCCAGTGGATATCAATGCTTTGGAAAAGACTCCCCCAATCCCTTTCCATATTCAAGTGCAATCTGGATCCATGAATGAGAAACAGAAAATTTACCCCAGGACTTCACCCATATTATTAATGGACAGATGCAGATTCTATTATTCCACGCATAGGTCTCCTCAAATTATCTATGGTATGATCCCACTTATTCTCACCTAGTGTAATGTACAATTATCGACCATGTGATGGGTAAGGCCAATATAACAACAAAGTTCATTCAAGCACCAGAAGGAAAACTGGCTAGGCTTAAAAAGTCACAAGTGCAGCTAAATTAGTACTTAACTATGAACCTGGAATAATGGATGGGCAATTGTAAATACAAGCCAGGTCTGGCCCCTCAAGACCTCACTGAAAGGGGCTGAAACTAGGCATAAAACGAATAGTTGTGTAAGAACTTACCATAACCCTAGATGTCCTTCTCTTCCATGTTGCAGTATTCTTCACATTAGTGAGTTGCTGCCTGCAGCACCAGACATCCAGCCAGTATACCAAAGTCTTGACAGCAGGGGTACATGTGACGTTGCATACAAGAGCCATAAACTGACGCCAGCTATATCTGTGATGTCTGCACGTACCCAAATAAGAACTGGCTGCCGCATAAAGAGAACACCCAGTAGTAGGAGTAGCAAGGGTGGTATAAACCCTTCCCAGACACAAGGTCAGTAGTCAGGGGAAAGACCCAGTTTATAATATGGTCAAAGAGAAGGGGGGTAGGTGGGTGGGATCGAATACTGGAACATGGAAGAGGACATCTATGGTTATGGCAAGTTCTTACACAACTATTTATGTTCTTCTATTCTCATGTTGCAGCATTCTTCACCTTAGAGAGAGTACCAAAGCTCTCTAGGTAATGGTGTGGGTGGCAGATAAGGGAACAGAGTCTATGAGAACCTGCAGAATAAACCTAGCAAACCCTGCTCTAGCTCTGGAGATGGAATCCAGTTCATAGGAGATGGAATCCAGTTCATAGGTTGGTATTAGGCTATCGGCCCTAGGGCCTATACAAGCCTAGCCATAACAATTCCCTGGCTATTTCTTCCCACAATATTTACTTCCCTGGACCCCTGTCTAGCAGGGTGACTGATGTGATCCCCGGGGTGAATTTCCTATCTCCCATCCAATCATCAAGGTTCTTTTTGAAGAGGGCCAAAGAGGCACTCTGCTTGACATGTATGGGCAGTCTATTCCAGAGTCTGGGGAGTCTCTGGGTCAGGAACCTATCTCTCCAGCATGTTTTGTTCATTGTGATGACAAGGTTTAGATCTCTGGAGCATGTGGTTCTGACGGATTGGGATTTCTTTAAGTGTAGCATGTCCAACAGCTCTGGGTTTGACATGGCCTTGTATGTTAAGCAGAGATCGCCTCTGAGTAGACGATATGTGACAAAGTATAGCTGAAGTTTTTTTTAGATGTTCAGCATAGGGCATCTGCTTTAGGCCTGTGATTCTTTCAGTGAGGTATTTCTATGTCCTTTCCAGTTGTTGCAGATGTCTTGAAAGGTACATACCAAATGGGGCATTGTATTCTACAATGGGTCTAATGAGGGATGAGTACAGTGGGACAATGGCCTCCTTTTTTCTGGATGAAAAGCCCTTAGTGATGAGGTGTGTCACATAGAAGGATTTCCTGACTGTTGTGGCGATGTGGCTACTGAAGGTGAGACCACTGTCTACCTGTGTCCCCAAGTCTCTTATCACACTTTCGATGTTTAGTGTACTGCCACCTATGTGGTAAATTACAGGTACATGTTTTTTCCCAAAGGGGATAACTATACATTTCTTGGCATTGAGCTTGAGCCCATGTCTCTGGCACCAAGCATATGTTTCTGCAAGGCCCTTTTTTAGAATATCCACATCATTTGGGGATTCAATAATGGCTCCCAGTTTGTAGTCATCTGTGAACTTTGTTAGCCAGAGACCCTTAGTGCTGGACTGTACTTCAAAGTAGATGATGCCAAACAAGAGCGGTCCCAAGACTGAACTCTGAGGTACTCCACTTGCTGGAGCTGGATTTGGAGTCGGCTACTTTTAGTGTGGGTTCTGTCAGTAAGCCATTTGGCAACCCATCAAGTGACATAGGGATTAACACCCAGCTCAGTACGTTTATCTATGATTCCAGAGTGGGGATGGTGTCGAAGGCCTTGGTGAGGACCAGATAGGCTGTGTGACTGCCTTACCCTCGTCCACAGCTCTGGAGACTGATTCGAAGAAGTCAGTCAGGTTCAGGAGACAAGATCGGCCCTTCATGAACCCAAACTGGGTGGGTTCCAGTGTTTGAAGGTTGCCAATGTCTGTTTATAAGTTCCATGATAATACGTTCCATGGCCTTGCAGATCAGGCTCATCAGACTGATGGGGCGGTAGTTACCAGGATCCAAGGTGGATCCCCCCTTGTGGAGTGGGGTAACTGTAGCTGTGTGCCACTCAGTGGGCATGAAGCCTGAGGTGAGGCTATGATTAAACATGACACTTAGGTGAGGTGCCGATTCATTTTGTAGTAAATGTAGTACACAGCCTGGGATGTCGTCTGGTCCCATGGATGCTGTATTCATAGCTTTGGAGAGTGCGTTTTTGTACCTGTGTGGCCATTATTACCGGAATATGGCAATCTTTTGATATTGAGATGGGCCCTTTAGGGGGTGAGAGGGGGTGAAGTTGGCACTGAATCGATCTGCCAGGATATTGGCAATATCCTTGGGATCAGTATATTTATTGCCATTCTGTTGTAGCTCATAGCAGATTTGAACACTGCCATTTAAATTCTTGACATAACTATAGAATGCCTTGTGGTTGTCTTTGGAATCTTTGGCAATTTTATTTTCGCAACTAGCTTTGAAGGATTTTATGAGGGATCTCAGCTTCTTACTGAGGCTGGTAAGGGAGTTTTTTTGCATCTTGGGATTTTCCTCTTTAATGAAACAGTTTCTTCCTTTTGCTGTAAAGTTTGTTTATGACAGAGGACAGCCAAATTGGCTTCCTTTTTTTGGAGGAGAGCGTCTTGGTTTTATTTGGGATGGCACTATTCATGCACAAGTGGATGTGCTCATACAGTACCTTAGTGTAGGATTCAGCAGTTGAACTTTCAGTTCCCGTCTGCATGGGTGTCATGAAGTTTGTCAATTCTGACTTGAGTAGCATGAAGTTGGCTTTGGAGAAGTTTTTTACGGAGGTTTCCTTACTGGGGGAGGGTGGGGGGGGTGGATGTCAAGGGTGATTAGCTTATGGTCAGACCTGAACAACGAGGGGGTGACCATAGGTGTGGAGCATCAATTTCCCAAGTTGGTAATGACCAGGTCTAGGATACTGGAGCCCCTGGTGGGACTATGGATTAGCTGATCCAGGGCAGTGGAATTTATGAATTCCAAGAACCGTTAGGCAAATGTATTGGTACACGAGTAGTTTTCCCAGTTAATGGCAGGGTAGTTGAAATCACCCAGTATTAGGGTGTTTGGTTGTATCTTAATATTTTCCAGTATATTTAGAAAGATGTAGTGAGAATCGTGGGGCATGGTAGGGGATCTATAGCAAGCTATAATTTGGATTGCAGTCTTACCTTGTCTTAGTTGCACCTGGAGAATTTCAGACGTATTGTGTTGTGCAACTAGCCTGGTGGTGTGATTATCCTTGGTGAATATGGACAGTGCTCCACCTTTAGTGTTTCAGTCCTGGTTTGTTGGCCGAAAAGTGTTTGTAGCCTGGTACTGCAGGGGTGCTCTCTGGAGCCTTGAACCAGGTCTGTTACTGCACAGATATCTATGTTCTCCATTTTTAGGAGTGCTTCGAGAGAGTGCATTTTGAGGTTTAGACTTCTAGCATTGAGTAATTTGTAATGCTTGGTGAAGGTATGTAGAGAGGACCATGTGCTGTCTCCAGAAGAGAAGAGTAATCAATGCCCTTGAAAAAGGCTGCTGAAGCTGAAACAGCTCTGGTGGGATGGGCTTTGACAGCTGAATTCAAATGTTTTCCATGAAAGGAATAGCAAAAAGACTTGCCTAAGGCCCTATGATGAAAGAAGACAAAACTTTGATTAGACTGTCTGAAGGATTTGGTCTTGTCTAAGTAGAACCTCAGTTGCCTATGAACATCCAAGGAATACAAGGTCCTTTCTGATGAGTTCTGTGGCTGAGGGTATAAGACAGGCAAGTTGATGGTCTGATTTAGGGAGATCTCTAACTACTTTGGCATGAAGGAAGGGTTAATCCTTAGGGAATCCCTATCTTTATGGAAGACAAGGTAGGGAGGTGAAGCCATAAGGGCTTGGATCTCGGATACCCTCCTGGCAGAAGTGAGAGCCACTAACAGGACTGTTTTCCAAGTACAAAACTTGAGAGTGGGAGAATGGGCTGGCTCAAAAGGAGATAGTGTACATTTTTCCAGCACAAAGTTAAGGTCCCAAGGTGGGGGAATGGGCTTACGAGGAGGCCTGATATGAAGGACCCCTTTCAAAAACAGCTTGACATCTAGCCTGGAAGCCAGAGGTGGCGTCAGGGGGAAGGCAAGCCGAAATGGCAGAAAAATGCACTTTTACTAAAGAATATAGTCAACCCTAAATGCAGTAATTCCCATAGGTAGGAAAGGATCAGTGGAACAGAAGCTTGAGATGCGTCCTTTTTATTCTTACAGCACCAACTGGAGAATCTTTTCCATTTAAATAAATAGTTTCTCCTAGTACTTTGTTTTCTGGCTTCCTGCAGAACACTGAGTCCCGTCCTCTGAATATAGGTGCCTAAAGGGGATCAAAACGCTATCACCCACACAGTCAGATTGAGAAGGTGGGGATGAATAAGGGACCCCTTGACTTGTGAGAGTAGGTCGAAGCTGTGAGGTAACCTGTGATGATTGCCCTGGGCTAGATGAAAAAGTAGGGGAAACCAATGATGTCTTGGCCAGAAGGGAGTCAGCAACAGGATTTTTGGTTTGTCCTTCTGTATTTTCAGGAGGACCTTGTGAATCAAATGGGGGGAAGGCATAAAGGAACATTCCCTCCCATGAGAAGGAGAAGGCATCCATCTTCCAGGCTTGTGGATGGGGAAGCCTTGTACAAAAGAGGGGCATCTGTCTGTTCTGGGAGAACGCAAACAGATCTGCCTGAGGTATACCCCACTTGTGAACTAGATCCAGAAATACCTCCCTGTGAAGCATCCATTCGTGGGAGGGTGTTAAGGTCCTACTCAGACTGTGTGTCATCATGTTGTCTTCTGATGGGATGTAGACTGCCTGCAAATAAATCTGTAGTGCTGTTGCCAGGGACCAGATCTGAAATGCCAGACTGCATAGAGGGCATGATTCTGTTCCTCCCTGCTTGTTTATGTACCAAAGGACTGTCATGGTGTCTGTGATGACCTGTAATGTGCCTGGCAAAAGGATCCCTTGAAAAGCTTGAACAGCCAAGTAAAGGGCCCTCAATTCTTTTAGACTGAGGTGGAGCCCCCCAACCTAGATCTGATGCATCTGTGTAAAGATGCTGTTTGGGTAGAGAAATCTGTAAATGTACCCCTTTGATTGAGGGTGACAGTAGAGATCTACCAGGTGACTTCCTTTTTTAAACAGGGGAGAAGAGGAAGATTCGCTTCTAAGGGATGAAGGTGTTGGTTCCAAGAAGTTCTCAGTACCCACTGAAACTTCCTCATGTGCATCCTGGCTAGAGGGGGCATGGGGATCAAGGAAGCCATGAATCCCAGAATTCTCAGAAATTCTCTGGCTTACATGGATGGAAGTGGTAGGAGAAATTGGGTGAGAAAGTGTCTGTTCTTATCCTGTACCCCAGGAAAACAAGATCTGGTGAGGGGAGTCATTTGGGACTGATTCACAGTGAATCCTAGATTTTGCAAAAGCCTACAAACCCAGTTCACATGTTGAGACAGGGTGAGAGAATCCTGATGTAGGATCAATAGATCATCTAAATAAGGGTAAATTTGAATGTCCTGTAGTCTGCAGTATGCAATGACCAGGGCTAGACATTTGATGAATACTCTTGGGGCTGTGGAGAGTCCAAAGGGCAAGGCAAAGAACTGAAAATGCGAGGAACCCACATAGAAACGAAGAATTTCCTGTAAGTGGGGTGAATAGGGATGTGAAGGTATGCATCCTTCAGATCCAGGGAGGCCATGAAGGCTTGTTGAGTAATAAGAGGAAGAAGGTGCTGTAATGTGAGCATTTTGAAGACTGGCACCTTGAGGAAGAGCTTGAGGAAGGATAGGTCGAGGATGGGTCTTCCAAGGACCACCTTTCTTGGAAGCAAAAACATCCTGGAATAAAACCCTTTGGTTAATTGGTCTTCAAGTACTACTTCTATAGTGACCTGAGTGAGAAGTTGTGTCAGGATGGTGGGGAATAGTGAAAGCTGACTGGAAGGAGGTTGTGGAACTCCCTGGAATGGTGGAGATTCCCACCAAGTCATGAAATATTCTCTCTCAATGATGGACAGCACCGACCTGTCTGTGGTAGTTTTCTGCCAGGAGCTGGGATAGGGTTAGGCGTAGGGAGAGGGGGGTGGAGGTGGGTAAGGGAAGAGTCACAGCGGAGGAGCTCTATATGGGTCTGGCTGCCTCCAAAAGGATGAAGGTGTTGAGGTGGATGAAGATTTAGCAGCAGATGGTTTCCTAGGTTGTCTTCATCCCCTGGAATGAGTAGCAGAGGAACAGAACTACCACCTCTTAATGCTGGGTTCTTGGGAGTAGTTCCTATGGAATCTGGGAACCCGTGACACCAGTAAATGTTTTAGATTATGCAAGTCTTTTCCTTTTTCCTGCAGTAACTTAATAGTTCTGCAGATGCAGCTCCAAAGAGTGCTGATTTATGCAAAGGAGCATCTAACAATTTTGCTTGGACATCCAAGGGCAAAGGTTGGAGTTTCAACCATGAGAACCTCCTTAACACTGAACCAGATGCAGCCAATTTGGAAGAAGCTTCAACAGCATCATAACTGCACTTGATTGAATGTCTAGTCACTTAGGATACCGTGTTCAGAAGGGTATCCAGCTGAGCCTTGGCTGGTAAGTCAGGTATGTCAGACAGCAGAGTACAGGCCTTGGTCAGGGAATCCAGGACAAACTTGGCCATATGAGTTTGATAGTTAATTGCTCTTATATACCTTCTTCCCCAACCTACCTATAAATTTACTATCCTTATCAGTGGGAGAGAGAGAAAACGGTGGCAGTTGCCTTGAAGATTTGTCAGCTGAAACTGCAACAACAGCAGGATCTGCTGGTGGATTCTTAAAAAGGTACTGCTCCTTTGTAGACACTTTGTAAAATTGTTCTGGTCTCTTGGTAGCAGGAGGCTGTGACACTGGGCTCTGGGAAGCAGCTGAGAAGGCATCCTGGAAAGCTGGGAGCGAAGGAAGAACTGCAGATGGTGAGGGTTGCTCCATCTGGAGGAGTTCAAAATATCTTCTCTTGGCCTCAGAAACATCTGAGGTCTCCCACTTAAAATGTTGCCGAAGTACGGAAATTGTGTGTCCAAAGGAGAAATCTTCTCCTGGGAGTCAGGAGTGAGGGTTTCTTCTTCCTCAGGAGTAGCAAAATCCTTAGGAGATTCAATCTGAGAACAATATGTGAGGGACTCATCTGAGGAGGAATAGTCTTCCTCAGATTCTACCTGTGAAGCCAGTGGTTGACTCGAATGGGAAAGTCTGGGTCTGGAGTACCTGAAAGGCCTTGAATAAAGTCTGAGAAAAAGTCTCCCAAGCTGGGTCAGGATTGTTAGTGCACAGTGTTTTTCCTTCCGTTTCCTTTCCCTTTTTAAAGGGGTGGAAGGAGCAGGAGTAGTAGTAGTCCTGGGTGCTGACATGGGAATGGATGGCAAGGCAGTAGAAGGCCCTCCAACGCCACGAGCTGTGGTTCCCCCTCACCATCAGGAGCGGATGGTTGTAAAGCCTCAGCAGATGTACTCTGGATACCCGCTGTACCAGCTTCCATTTCAGTTACCAGTAACAGGGAAGTATCCGAAGTCTGGAGCGATTATTGGCTAACACTTGCCTCGAGGATCTCACCGGATTCTTGAGGCACAGCTTGGATGTCGGGCCTAACTTTTTTAGCCTTCTTCCTTGACGGCTTGTTGGAGGTGCCCGTTCTGCCTTCCATCTGAGCAAAGCAGCGACAAAGGGAAGGGTTTTGGGGACAAAAGATAGGCAAATATCACAGGACTCGTAGTCGTGACTTGCTCCTAAGCAGAATAAACACTGATCGTGTGTATCCTTATGTGGAATTTGTCTTCCACAAACATACTTTCCCTTCCTAGAATGATGTGCATCTGAAACAGATAAAGAAACAAGCAAAACCCCACAAGGGTACTTATCCGAGTGCGGACAGCCTGAAGCGATCATTGAAAATGGATGGCCAAAGTCAAATAAATGCTGAATTACTGGAGCTGGCGATTGGACATCTGAAACACAATGCGACAGAAAAGCTCTGATTTGGGTATGTGCAGACGTCATAGATATAGTCGGCGTTAGTTTATGGCTCTTACATGCAATGTCGCATGTACCCTTGCTTTCAAGACTTTGGTATACTGGCCGGATGTCCGGTGCTGCAGTCAGCAACTCCCCAAGGTGAAGAATACTGCAACATGAGAATAGAAGGACATCAGTCATGTCAATGGGTACTTACAATTTGGGGTACTGTGGCTAGGCTACTAATGGTCCTCTGGATCAACAGCCTAGTACTCATCCATGAATTTATGAACCTATGAATTTAGCTTGCACTTCGTTGTGCTCTTTTATCTTTATTGTGATTTGCAAGCATGCACTGGTAACAAAAGATTATTTACCTGAAGGATGACATCAAAAGGGAAGACAAAGAAGTTAGAACAGAGATCCACTTCCTGAAAAGATGTACACCTTACATTAACCATACAGTGTAATGCCCTGCATGCTCAGCAAAATGGCATACATAGACACTCTACATGTCATCAACTTGACTGTTCCCACCATGAATAATAAAAATATAGATACTCTAGCAGCATATTGCCATGTTTCTAATAAATGATATGTGGTTCCATTCCCTACAACTCTAGCTTACATGACTAGGTCTTTTAAAGTATTCTTAAAGTGGCATAATACAAAACATATGTGGTAGGTGACAGGAAAATTTTGACAGCAGTTTAAATTTTTAGAAAGTTATTACTCTATGTTGCTTTGGTTGCAAGTTTCAGTAATCTTTCTTGACATGCTGTACTCCTGTTATCGACATTTATTTCTTTTTCTAAGGGGATTACCCATGAACTAAAAATTATAAGGCCAACACAAGCTGTAGTACTCCTGGAATACATATGAATGCCATCAACTATAAAGTACAGTTTTCTACCTACCATAAATGTAGATGTCCGATAGATATGCAACTGCAGTCATAACATATGGGTTGTCCTGCCTCAGGCAGCCCTCGGTCGGCCGAATTCCAAAGTCTGGGTCCGGCGTTGGCTGGTGTCGCCTCATCTCCAACGTCACAACGGCTGGAGTATAAAGGCATTGGCCGACGCCATCTTCTTCAGTGTTTCTTGCCCCAGATGTCAGGTGCCCTCCTAGGAAGGCTAAATTTGGTAAATGGATAACATAATCCCAAACATGCCCAACAGTAATAAACAGATACACCATAGGAGATACCCCCAGCTGAAGGGAAGAGGGGTAGGGACCCAAAAGGAAGGATACAGAGGGGTAGGAGGGTGGGAAAATCCGACTGCAGTTGCATATCTATCGGACATCTACATTTATGGTAGGTACAAAACTGTACTATGTCCTTCAAGAATGCAACTGCAGTCATAACATATGGGTTGAGTACCATAGCCAAGCTGGGGGTGGATGGAACTATGAGAAGGATGGTGTAGCTAAAATCCCCTGCAGGACTGCCGAAGCAAAGCCTGCTCGGGATCTGGAGTATAAGGGCAGGTTGTAGTGCTTGGTAAATGTATGCACGGAGCTCCATGTAGCAGCTTCTAAAATGTCCTTTGTTGCCACTCCTCTTAGGAAAGCTGTGGAAGTGGCTATAGTTCTGGTGGAATGTGGCCTGATATTGGCTGGCACACCTTTTCCATGGAAAGAATAGCAAAATCTGATGCAATGTCCAATCCATTTTGAAATTGTTTGCTTGGAGATTGCTTTTCATTGTACTCCAGCAGCATAGGCTACAAACAGCTGGTCAGACCTTCTGGTGGCCTTGGTTCTGTCCAAGTAGTATCGTAATTGTCTGTGTATGTCCAAAGTATGCAGAAGTTTTTCCCCCTTATTTTGAGGATTGGGGAAGAATGCAGGTAGATGAATAGCTTGATTTAGAGACACCCTGGAAATTACTTTTGGCATGAATGTAGGATTGGTTCTTAGAGAGACTCTGTCTTGATGAAAAATGAGGAAGGGGGGCACTGCCATGAGTGCCTGTATCTCCGAAACTCTTCTTGCAGAGGTGACTGCCAATAAGAAGGCAGTCTTCCATGACAGAAATTGCATTTTTGAGGTTGCTGCTTGCTCAAGTTTTTCCAACACGTAGTTGAGGTCCCATGCAGGTACTGGCTGTTTTCTGGGAGGTTTGATATTCTTTATCCCTCTTAGAAACTGTCTTAGCAGAGGATGCGAAAACACTGGAGGGTCACAGTTGTATTTTGCTGAGATTGCTGAGGCATGAATCTTTATTGAGGAGTATGAGAGTCCAGTATGAAATAGTTCTGCCAAGTATTCTAATATTTGAGGAATACTCAGTAATGCTGTGTCCTGCCCCCTGCTGGCATTCCAGATACTGAATCTCTTTCACTTGGCTGAATAGGTTTTTCTGGTGGAAGGTCTGCGTGCTTCCAGCAAGATCTCTTGAACAGATTTAGAAAGAGAGTTTGGTGTTGAAGTTATAGTAGTCAGATGCAATGTTTTCAGGTCTTGATGTACAGTCCTGTAATTGTGTTGAGTTAGGAGCAGGGGCCATAGGGTCAAAGGCCATGGCTTAGTCCGAGTTATGGTCAATAGCAATGGGTACCAGTGTTGTCTCGGCCAGTCTGGAGCTATCAAGATGCCTGTTGGTTGTTCTGCTTTGATCTTCAATATCACCTTGGTCAGCAGAGGCAGGGGAGGGAATGCATACATTTTTAGAGAATTCCAGCTGAAGGAGAGAGCATCCGTTTTCCAAGCTAGAGGGTGGTGAGTCCTTGTGCAGAACTTTTCCAGGTGATGATTTAAGTGGGAAGCAAAAAGATCTACGTCCGGTCTTCCCCATGTCCTTGCCAGTTGAGCGAAAATGTGAGGGTGCAGCATCCATTCGTGTGGATCCAAGAAATTTCTGCTCAGATTGTCCGCCAGTACATTGTCCTTGCCTGGTACAAACTGGGATTGTAAATGTATCCTCAGGCTCAGGAATTTTTCCCAGAGAAGCATTGTTAGTCTGCAGAGGGGGTAAGAATGAGTGCCTCCCTGCTTGTTTATGTACCACATGACAGTAGTGTTGTCTGTCCTTATCAGTAAATGTCCCTGTTTTAGTGTTTTTTCGAAAGTCTCGATGGCATGTATCACTGCCATCTTCTTTTGGTTTATGTGCAGATGTCTTTCCTTTGGCGTCCAAAGACCTTGAATGCATCTGCCCTCCATGTGCGCCCCCCATCCATGGTCTGAGGCGTCTGTTGTTATCATTTGGTCCGGTTGAGGTCTGTTGAAAGGCATGCCTTCGTTTAGTTGACTGGCTTGAGCCCACCAAAGAAATTCCTTCTGTAGACATGGAATAAGTGGGATTATGTCCTCTAGGCTGTTGTGTTGAGACCATAAGTTTTTTAGATACCATTGCAGCTTTCTCATATGAAGTCTTGCCAAAGGTATCAGAAGGATGCAAGATGCCAAGAAACCCAGGGCCTGCAGGATTTTCCTTGCAGTCAGCTGGGAAAGCTTTGCTAGGCCTTTGAAGTACTCTGGTAAATGCTGCTGTTTTTCCTCTGTGAGGTAGGCCATTTGTTTTTCCGTGTCCAGTTTGGCTCCAAGGAATATAATTTGTTGGGATGGTAGTAAGTTTGACTTCTGAACGTTGACTGTGTATCCCAAGGCCTGCAGTAGATGCATGACATAGTCCAAATTCCCTTTTAACGTTTGCTTGTTGTCTGCTTGTATGAGACAGTCGTCCAAGTAGGGGTATATTTGAATCCCCTGCAGTCTGCAGTGTGCCACTACTGATGCCAGGCATTTCGTGAACACTCTGGGCGCAGTAGATAAGCCAAACGGCAATGCTGAGAATTGATAGTGCTCTGTCCCTGCAAGAAATCTGAGGTATCTTCTGCAACTTTGTCTGACTGGGACATGCAGGTATGCCTCCTTGAGGTCCAGAGTGACCAGCCAAGACCCCTTGCCCAACATGGGAAGAAGTTGCTGCAACGTCAGCATTTTGAACTTTGGCACAATGAGGAAAGTGTTTAGAGTTGACAAGTCCAGTATGGGTCTCCATTTGTTTTCTTTTCTTGGAACAAGGAACAGTCTTGAATAAAATCCCTGGCCTTGTTCCTGAGGAGGAACCCTTTCTATTGCTTTTATACTTAATAGCTTGGAAACTTGGTTGAGTGCCTCTGCCCTTTGATGATGTGGCAGGTTTGGCATGCCTTGTTTTATTGGTAATGTGTGGAAGTGGAATCTGTAACCTTTGTCTATCAAATCCAGAATCCAATTGTCCTTGGTTAAGATATGCCAGTTTTGTGAGAATAAGGCTAATTTTCCGCCCAAAGGTGCTTCTCTTTGAACCTTTGTAGGCGGTATGAAAGTCAAGTCATTGTGATTGTCCTTGTGGTGCAGCTGAATTGTCTGCGCCACTTCTCTGATTTGGAGGTTGCCATTGGCGTCCCCTGTAAGATCCTCGGTATTGCCCTCTACCTCGGGCATGTCTGCTTTTCCCCCTTTGAAACTTGTCAGAGCTGGGGAAGGACCAATTCTTGGAGGGCCAGTTTCTGCTGAATCTGGGTGGCTGAACCTGAAGGAAATCCTTGACTGTCTGTACTGACTTTGCTTTTTCCTCTATGGATTTCAATACATCTTGTGCAGTAGCACCAAAAAGCTTTTGTTTTTCCAAAGGTGCATCCAGTAACTTTACTTTAACATGGTCAGGCAAAGACTGATCCTTCAACCAAGCATATCTACGTATTACAGCCCCAGTCATAGCTGCCCTACATGAAGCTTCCAGTGCATCATAACCACACTGCAGAAAATGGTTATTAACCTGCTGAGTGTTATGAATATGATCCTGCAGTGCCTTCTTATCAATAGGCTCAGGAGAGGCTAACTTTTTCAGTAAATCATCCAGGAGAAAATCTTGGTACTGAAACATGTGAAAAAGGCAATTACGAGACCTCATGGCTAGGGTAGTAGAGGTATATACTTTTTTACCCCATCTCTCCAGGGACCTTGCTTCTCTGTCAGCTGGCAGTGGGTTTTTGGCAGAGGAGGAAGCCACTCCCTTGGGGCCCTGTGAAATAGTTTCTAGGTCCACAGAGTGAGCCTTAAAAAGGTGCTTGTGAGTGTCAGGGACCCTGTAATATCTGTCCGGCTTGACAGGAGCAGGAGGAAGAGAATCAGGGTTGGCACTGGAGTCAGAAAAAACATCATCCAAAACATCCATAACTGGAGGGATTGCCAAGGGTCTGTGCTGGGGAAGCTTGAGGAAAGTACAAAGCCTTTTCCTGGAGTCAGAGAATTCCTGACCCTGCCATTGAAAATGTTCCCTCATGGAATGCAGGACTTCACCAAAAGAGAAATCCTCTGGAGGGGAGGCAGAGGGAATTGATTCCTCAGCATCAGAGTCCTCGTAGGCCTGGAAGGGTTCTTCCTGGGTATCAGAATGCTCAGAATCCCCAGAGGCTTCATCCGAGGAGAGGTCGTCCGCCTGCTCAGTTCTAGGCCTTTTTTCTGCAGGTGGCTGAGAACCCCTGTCCGGATGAGGCTGAGACACCCTGATAAGGGAAATAAGATCTGCAGCCAGAGACATGATCTGCTTATCAGAAGAAGGGGCCTGGGCAGGTTTAGGATGGGCCTTGGCCTGACTGGCGGCCTTAGCACGTGCAAAGGCCTTGATGGACATGGAAACAGGAGGCCTAGCAGCCCCACGTGCAGGCGTTACCTTGTCCACAAGAATGGTGTCGGGTAGATCCAGAACTTCGGTTTCCGGAGGAAAATCCACAACCGGCACCGGAGAGATCTCCGAGACCGAAGGTAGTGTTAACGCTGTGTCGTCGGCCTGGAGCGGTTGATTTACCACTTCCGAGGGGACCGGAGCGCTAGCAGAGGGTTTAGGAGTAGCATCGGTAGTGGACGCGGGCCGAGGATGTCAGTCCCGGTCCTTGCGTTTTTTAGCAGATTGGGTTGTCGGTTGATCCGACGGCATGATATACGCAAAGGATTCACCGAAAAAGTCCTCGGCGAATTCTGCCCGGCGCCTGAGAGTGCGCTAATTAAAGCAAGCACAGGCAGCACAGGCCGAGACGTCATGGTCTGGGCCCAGGCAAGGAAGGCAGAGAGAATGGAAGTCCTTATGAGGTATTTGTTTACCACAAGACAAACAGTTATTAACTTTCTCAATTTGTTCTGACATCGGCTGAGGCAAGAATAAATGTTCCCCAACGGGGTACTTAGCTTTTAGATGACTTCGGTACTGTAAACACAGGAACTGACCGACCAGCACTTGCGAACTGCTTCTGCTTCGGGCACCGCGCGGCAAGAAAGACTGAAGAAGATGGCGTCGGCCGATGCCTTTATACTCCAGCCGTTGTGACGTCGGAGAGGAGGTGACACCAGCCGACGCCGGACCCAGACTTTGGAATTCAGCCGACCGAGGGCTGCCTGAGGCAGGACAACCCATATGTTATGACTGCAGTTGCATTCTTGAAGGACATCGTTGTACTGGACAACTGGTCTTTTCCTTTCAAGTGAAATTACATTCAGAAAGCTCAAATCACTGCTATCTGAAAATTCAATCTACACCAGAATGGAGTATGTCAGACTTTGTGCCTGTGTGCATTCATTTGGGCAGTGTAGCAAGTTTGACGCAGTCTGGTCTTTACTCTTTCAATTAATCCAAGGATTGTACTCTGTAATGCATGAAAATACTGTCAATAACTTTTATGCTCATAGAAATTTTACCACGTATTTCTAATTTTAATTGAGGTACTTTTTTCATTTTTATTTTTTTTTACTAGCATTTGACAAGCAGGATTGCCCATCTGGGTACAAGTTGTTTTTTTTTCAAAGAATGCCCAGGGAAAAAAGCTCTAAGTATAAATACATAACAAAAGGTACAAAAAGCAGAAAAATTAGAGTGACCACAATTTAACCAAATGAATGCAAACAGAGCACATACTAAAATGCAAACCAAGTTTTATAAAAAAAAAAAAAAAAAACAACGTATCAAAAGACAAAGTGTAAGTCATGAATACAAATCTAATATACAAGTACAACAATGGTTCAAAACAAAGAAAGTGGAAGAAAAGAAAACTGAAAGTCATTCAAGAAAGCAAGCTTTTAAAAATATTTTTTTTGTTCAAACCTGACTTGGATAATACATTGGTGTAAGTGACCGTTATACAGCACTGTGCGGGAGAAGCAGGGTAAGAATACAATCCTGAGAGGCAACACCAGGGAAATAGGGAAAGGTGCCAGCACAGACAGTGCACTGGATGCGGCAGAGGTTGAAATTGATTATTAGTAGATAAGCAGAGTGTGATGAAGGCTGGGGAAGATTGAGTAAGTGGATGGAGAATTACTGACATGAAGAGCAGCTGTAAGGTGCCATTGCATGGTTTGTGACTAGGTAGAGGGAGATGCAGAAGAGGTGTTTTATGAAAAGTTATGAAAGAAAATGGAGTTAAAAATTAAGTTACTGAGCCAGTACATGTTGAAGGGGAACAGCAGGGTGTAACAAACATATGTGAATATGTGAGAAGAGTAGGAAATGGTAAGGAAAGAAGAAATAAATGTTAGTGGTTTACGGAGGAAGGATGATATAGGCACAGGCTGCAGATGAAACATACATACATGCAAATGTCCTTTTACCCTGCCAATATACCGAAACAGTCATTCCTAATGTCAAAGCTGTTCTTAAAAATATCTAAACTAGTGCTTGCTTTTATATAATTTGTTAGTATATTCCATGCATCAGCTACACTTTCACAGAGCCAATTAATGCAGCTCTAATTCCTAGGCACTCTCCTATACAGGATGTCTGAAAATTCTCTATTACTCTTTCATACCGCCAAACATTCACAGAGGTTATCTCTAAATGCCCTATATACGTGAATAGGGTCTCCTCTTAAGTACCTATATGAAACACCATACAAATTCAGATATTTTAATTTTTCATAATGCCTTAAATTTCCACATCCATGGAGATTCTTAGTATGTTTCCACTGTAACATTAAAAGTATCCACAAGCCAGCTGAGTATAAATAGGACCGTCTATTCACCAACTAAGCACTTTCACCCATACCTCGTTTGGGCTTCTTCAGAGTTAATTAAAGAATCAAAAGTGTTCCAATAAATACTCACAATCATTTAGTTACTTAACCAATAAATTAAGCTCATTCAAAGTGCCTGGATACACCCCTTGAACAACGTTAAAGAACAATACACTTAATTTCCATAATACAAAATAGAATAATACCTTCCAAAAAATATTTTAAAATAGTGTGTGTGTGTGTGTGTGTGTGTGTGTGTGTGTGTGTGTGTGTGTATATATATATATATATATATATATATATATATATATATATATATATGTAAACATACATTTAAAAATCATGAAACATACATCACTTTCACATACCTAAAAAACATACCTAGATAAAATGAGATCTTTACTTTAATATGCTAGAAATACATTATCATTAATGCCTGGTGGCTTAGTGACTTCCATTCTCAACTGCCACAAACATTCCCTCACTTCTAATAGGCTTTTGGAATCACCGCCATGCTCAGTTTCTGGTACTCTATCAATTACAAAAAATAAAAACTTCCTAAAGTTCGAGCACTGGTCTCTGTGTATATACAGTGCACTCGTATTCTTTTTGTTTTTAATGTCTCTAGTGTGTTCTAAAATCTTAATTTGCAAGTGTTTTTTCCCCAACATAAAATGCGGGACAACTCAAACATATAGCCACATATACCACCATAGTTGTATTACAGTTACAGTAACCTGTTTCCATTGTACTCTCTCAAATTTATCTGTGCTAGATTTCTTATAAGGTTTCCATATTATGATTACATACTCTAGTATATATCAGTACAGTGCCCTTAAATAAAGTGAACAGAATAGTTTAGAATGTACTATGTGGATGGATAGGAGTTTTGTCTAGCCAGCTGATGAGAAGGAACAGCCATGTGTTCATTAGATGTTGTTTTAATTGAGACTTGAAGGATTTCACCGGAGGTATTTCTCTGTTGGTTCAATTTCTCCAAGTCTTTTAGGTTTATAATGCTATGACAGGAATGGACCCAACTTCTAAGTCAAAGTGTGATTAAAGTTTATGAAATTATTGTTCAGTCCTTGATGTTATAGCCATAAGCGCTCTTTGCAGAACCTGCAATGTCCTCAGAATGGACTCCTCTTACAAGTCATATAGAGTTACATGCATCAACAGCATAGCTTAAATATAACTGCAAATTCTTTTTATGAGACCTGTTGCTGTCATTACTACTACTGGAAGTGTGGGTATCTTTCTTCCAGATTGCCCTCGTTTCTGTCTGCAAATCCTGGTATCTTATGACTTTGTCTCTGTATATAAGACACTGTAATCATTGGGTGTAGCAATTTCAATGATCAATGCTACTTTTATCATCTATTCACGAACTACTATATCTGGTTTTCTCAGATCTATTTTTTATACCATCGGTAATGGGTGCTCCCATATGATATAAATTTCAGCATTCTCTATAATGTTTTGTGGCTCATGTTTGCAAAGCTTCCCAGCTATTTCAACATTGTAATTTTTGCACAATCCCCAATGCAACAGTCTTGCCACATTATTATGCCTGTCAGTATACATGCCCTCTGCAATAAGATGTGCAACTGTTTCCAGCTCTGTTTTACAGAACCTGCATTTGTCCGTTTCTCCCACATGTTCAGTGGACTTTGTAAACCAATGTGTACATAGTCTACTATGCTATATTCCTAACCTTTATGTATATACTTGTCCACTACACATCCTAGGTGTAGCAGTTTAACTGCCAAATCTGCCAGCAGCCATACCCCTCCCTGTCTACTACAGTTGCTCTCCCCGCCTGTCTCAAAGACATTGTACCACCTCTATTCTCCAACCACGTTAATCCTCTTTCCTTCTCCATTACTTTTTCTTTTATTGGTATACACTACTATATTATCCTTGCTTGGTACTTTTAGACTTCGACCACTAGATGGCAGTCTTTACCCTCCTCGAATTCTCCTTTCTGCCACCCTCCCCACCTCATACTCTACACCTACGTGCTTGTTGCACTTGTCTCCTTTCTTTTTTTCCCCCATCCATAGTCCTTTTTAACCTTACACCCTACTCTCCGCAGTCCTTATAAACCTTCTATCAAACCCTCCTCTCCGCCTGCTCTACTCCTAGATTAACCATTACCCACTCTGGCCTCCCTTCTCTCTGTTTTATAATTCCCCCTTCCTCATGCACACATTTGCCTTCTACTTACTAATTTTTGTTTTTACCTTCTACCTTACTGATTGTTTTTTCTCACTGCCTTTTCCTTTCTTTGCTGTGCCCCGCTCCGTTCGCCCTTCGGGCTCACTCCGCTCCTCTACCCTACCCCCAATTCCCACCCACCCCCAGTAGCCCTACACTTATACCTCTGAGACTCCTCCCCCTATCTTTCTCAACCTACCACTAACCTAATCATCACTAAGGCACTCCCAACTCAATCTGTCCTAATTAGCCTTAATTTACTTCTCACATACCACCACTCCCATACCTACCCTATCCATCCTCTAAACTAACTTTTGTCAGGATCTGCTTCCTACACATCCTCTTCTAATTAGTCTTACTGACAACTTTAATGCAGCCCTATCTTGTCTCACAGACACTTTCATTTCTTCCAGCTCTCCTCACTTTCAAAATAATCACAACTTACACTTTACACACTACCATGGCCCCAACACACAACACTATTTTTGTCCCCACACTACTCTTAACTACAGTTATAGCCTCTCTAACTATACCTTATTCACTCACCTTCTTTGAAAATCTTACTCTATGCAAACAAAATAAGAAGTTATGTACTCACCATAACGTTCCATCTGAGTAGGTATCTTCATTTGTCTGCAACCTTTGGGTATCGGATCCGATCTTGGATCCGAGCCAGCAACTTATTTCACAGCTAATAGATCCGAGCTCCTAGCTCCTCCCCTTACCCATAACCCCCCTGCTAACCCTGACTGACCTCAGATCAAGTTTGCCCATATATAAGCAGCTAACAGGCTAGATACGTCCCGAAGGAACTAAGGAAGGGACATCCAGAACTAAAATCCGAAGGTCAGAGGGAAGGAGGGGGAGATGGTTGCAGACAAATGAAGATACCTACTCAGATGGAACGTTATGGTGAGTACATAACTTCTTAATCTGAAGTAGGAACTTCATTTGTCAGCAACCTTTGGGACAGAGTCCCCAGCTATCTAGATCTTGGGTGGCCTTCATGGAAGGATGCTCTGGAGCACTGCGGAGCCAAAGATAACATCCAGCTTATAATGGTTGATAAAAGTATGGGATGAGGACCAAGTAGCTGCAGAGCAAATATCATCCAACGATACTCTAGACCTAAAGGCAACAGAGGTAGATATAGAATGAGTAGAATGCGCACGTACTGCCTGAGGTGCGGGCCTTCCAGAACTTTCGTAGGCCAAGAGAATGCACTGTGATATCCATCGTGACAGAGTGACTTTAGAAACAGATTTGCCCAAGTTAAATCTGGCAAAGGAGATGAACAACTGGTCAGATTGTCTATGACCAGCCGTCCTATGAATGTAGAAGCGCAGTTGTCTGTGCACATCTAACGAATGCAATTTGTATTCTCCTTTGTTTTGATATTTAGGAAAGAAGACAGGCAGGTTAATAGATTGATTGATATTGGCCTCTGAGGCCACCTTAGGAAGAAATGAGGGATTGGTCCTGAGGTATACTCTATCCTGGTGGAAGGCCAAGTACGGGGGTTTTGCACAAAGGGCCTGAAGCTCGGAAACTCTTTTTGCTAAGTAATAGTGACCAGAAATGCCATTTTCCAGGATAAGTACTTAAGATCAACCGAAGCAGCAGGTTCAAAAGGGGGAGCTGTCAAGGTCTGTAAGACTAGTGATAAATCCCAAGGGGGTACAATGTCTTTGATAGGGGGTCTGAGCAAGAAAGTACCCTTGAGAAAGGTTTTGCACAATTTTGCCGTGATCAAAGGCCCTGATTCATGTCCCACATGGTAATGAGAAATAGCTGCTAGCTGAACCTTGACCATTGAGCAGCTAGCCCCCTGATGAAAAGACCTGTAAGGAACTTCAACACAGTCGGCAACGGTGCTGTGAAGGGATCTAAATTATGATGCTTCGCCCAGATGGAGAAACGCTGCCACTTACTGTGATAGACCCTTCTAGTGGAAGGTTTGTGTGCCGCTACTAGTATGGCTTTAACTGGGGAAGAGATACCGGGAGTCCTGACTAGGAGTGGAACTGGAGCAGCCAAGCTGTCAGCTTCAGGCTGTCCAGATTCGGGGTTGGGAGACCTAGTGGATGAGATATTAGATCCGGTAGGGGATCCAGAATCCAAGGAGGATTCACCAGGTGAGACCACAGGTAAGGGAACCACGTTTGACGAGGCCAGAATGGGGCAATAAGGATCATTCTGCTCCCCAACCGACTGGCTTTCTGTATGACTTTCGGCATCAGGGGTAGAGGAGGATACGCATAAAGCAGACTGGGAGGCCAAGCATGCACCAGAGCATCTCTCGGGGATTCCCCGAAGGGGGGAATTAGAGCGAAGTAGCTGTTGCATTTCGTATTTGAGGAAGAGGCGAAGAGATCGCAACAGGGTTGCCCCCACATGGCAAAAATCCGCTTCGCAACCTGGGGATTGAGAGACCACTCGTAAGGTGAAAGGATGGTGCGGCTGAGTCTGTCCGCTAGTATGTTGGACCATCCCAGAATGTGCGTTGCAATAAAAGCGGTTGGTGGAGATCGCCCATTCCCACACTCTCATGGCCTCTCGACAGAGAGGATAGGACCTGGTTCCCCCCTGTTTGTTGATGTACCAGACAACTGACATGTTGTCCATCTGTATCACAATAGTTCCTACAGGAGAAGGTTGTGAAGTGCCTGCAACGCCAAGAGCACCGCCCTCATCTCCAGAACATTGATATGCAAAGAGGTCTCTGTGTCGTTCCATGTGCCTTGGACTGTCCTGCCTGAGCAATGCCCCCACCCAAGGCAACAGGCGTCCATGGTCACCGTGGCGAGGGGGAGAGGCGTGGAGAAGGGACGTCCCGTATGGAAGTCCGGGGAGTGGAGCCATCACAAGAGAGCCCTCCTGCAAGCCCTGTTGAGGGGAATAGGATGGCTTAGGGGGTGGTGTAGAAAGGACCACTGGACTTGAAGGGTCCACTGCAGGAGCCTCATGTTGAGACGAGCCAACGGCAGAAGAGTGATTGCCGCTGCCATGGAGCCTAGAGCCCTCAGGACCAACTCCGCCGATGGAGCTTCTAATTGGAGGATGGCCCGCACATGAAGCCTCAGGCTTTGCAGTCATTCCGCAGTCAGGAATGCTAGAAGGTACGTCATGTCTACTTTGGCCCCTATGAACTCTATCACCTGGGTCGGCGCAAGAGAGGACTTGTCCATGTTGATGGTGATGCCCAGCCTGGGGGCAAGTTGAAGGAAGTAGTCCCTGGCTGAGCA
The DNA here is from genome assembly GCF_019279795.1 of Protopterus annectens. Classification (NCBI taxonomy): domain Eukaryota; kingdom Metazoa; phylum Chordata; order Ceratodontiformes; family Protopteridae; genus Protopterus; species Protopterus annectens. The sequence goes on along the minus strand of NC_056743.1, from coordinate 773,086,674 downwards.
GAGTAGATGCCTTGTTGAGGCGGTCAGGAGCCAGTCATCCAGGTATGGAAAAACCTGTATTCCCTGGAGTCTCAGGTGGGCCGCTATCACTGCTAATACTTTGGTTAACACCCTGGGGGCTGTGGTGAGACCAAAAGGAAGGACCCTGAACTGGTAGTGACTGGCTCCCAGCCGGAAGCGGAGAAACCTCCTGGATCATCTGTCCATCCGAATGTGGTAGCACACATCCTTGAGGTCTATTGAGCACATCCAGTCGTTCTCCCGCAGAAGGGGGAGGATGGATTGAAGGGTGACTATCCGGAATTTTTGTTTGGTTACTAACAGGTTCAAAAAGAAAGGTCGAGAATTGGCCTTAAGTCCCCCGTCTTTTTTAGCACTAAATAGAAACTGGAGTAAAACCCTAATCCGAACTGGCCTGGGGGGACGGGTTGGATGGCTCTTTTTTCTAGGAGCTGCTGAATCTCTGCAGCTGCTACCTCCCTCTGATCGGGTGGTACATCGGGGAGGTTTCTGATTTTGGGGACGTGATACAGGGGAATTTGGTAACCTCTGGATATGATGCGAAGCATCCAGTGATCCATTGTGATGGACTCCCAATCTGCCAGGTGCCTCGAGAAACACCCCCCGACTGCCTCCAGAGTGGAGCAGTCGGGCCACCCCTCAGGGTTGCTGCATGGGCCGATCAGAGAAGGATTCTCTGGACCCAAAATTTTTCGGACCCCCTCTGCCTCTAGGGCGGCATCCTCCCTGTCCTCCTCTGCCACGGAAGGACTGGTTGTCCGGAGCAGGTTGGGAATGCTGCGATTTCCGGAACCACATCTTCTTCTGTCCCTTTTGGTTCTTGGAGAAGGACCTCTGGGGAGCAGAGAAGCGGACTCCAATGGCAGACAGAGTCTTCCCGTCCTTTTCACTCTGGACTAAAGTCTCGCGAACGGTCTTGCCAAATAAGGCAGAACCATCAAAAGGGGTGTTCGCAAATGACGCCTTGAAGGGTTCCGCGAAGTCACAGTGTTGGAGCCGAGCGTGACGTCTCATGACGAGGCCTGCTCCGCTGGCTCTAGCGGCTCCCTCTGTGGCATGGGATAAAAGCCGCATAGAGGTATTTGATATTGATCGGAGAGTGGCCATGCGAGTGGAATACAACTGCTTGTCTTCCGCCGACATGGACTCCGGGGGGGGAAGCAGCATACTCTTTGATAAGGTCTCGCTGCATCCTAATGACATGTGCCATGTAGTTCAGGGACCTTACTGAGAAGGTCGCTGAACTAAAGACCCGCTTCCCTAGATGATCCATCGAGCGGGACTCCTTGCTCGGTGAATGCATAGAGGGGCTCTCCTGAGCTAATTCCCTCTAGGTGGCTGCCGCCACCAACATGGCATCTACGGGGGGACCCTTGCTCCAGTGGGACTTATCCGAAGGGGGGCTCAGAATCCTATCGGGGCGTTTGGGAACTGGCTCCACAGTGTCCGGCTCCTTCTACGCCCTGGTGGTAATCAGGTCCACCAGGGGGTCAGCCGGAGGGGACACCCAAGAGGTAGACAGGCCTGCTTCGAACGCCTCCAGGAACACTGATTCGTCAGAGGAAGACTTGGGGACAGACCACCGCCCCCCCCCGATCCTAAGCATTTCCATGATGTCTCCGAAGGAGATATCCTCGGGAGGTGATCTTGGGGAGCCTTCCCCGTCATCCAAATCCGTATCTTCTGTTAAGGACTCGATGGAGTCCACGTGCCTCCTCTTACACTTCTGCTTGTGAGGAACATCCTCGGGGTGGGGGGGCTGTCCGAGGACTCACCAGCAACGTCCTGTTCCAGAGGAACGACCTGAGACGTCAAAGCAGGCTGTCCCTGAGGCCGAGTGATGGAAGCCTGACCCAAACGAGAGGGAGTGCGGGATGGAGCCATAGCAGGGAGCGGGGGCCTGGATGCCCTCAACAGTGCCCTCTCCACCACCTCGAATGCCGAGTGAGAGCTGCTCTCAGTGGGATCCGAGAGTCAATCCTCACCCGGATCCAAAGGGCGGATCGGAGCCGGCACCGAGACCAACGGATCCAAGAGACCAGTGTGCTCCGACCTGGATGGAGCCGAAGGCACACTAAGCCCCCCGGATCCAAAGCTCAGAGCACGGCTCCGAGAGCTCGGATCCGACAAGGATGGATCTGGCAAGCTCGAGGGGAGAGTAGGCGCTGAAGTACCAGATACTGTCGGTGCCGATCCAACGCTGCCCGGCTCCGAACGCTCTGAACCCAGGAAGCGGGTCAGAGAAGGAGCTATCGGGGCAAAATAGGGGGGGGGAGGCAAGAGCACTCCCATCTGCATTTGGGCCTGGATGAACCTTCTCATCACATGGTCCAAATCGGCTTCCGACAGGCTGCGTGTTGATCTCGACGAGGCCACCAAGGCAGGCCGGGAGTGCCGCCTCGATGACCTCAACGGAGATCGGGTCTCCCCCTCCCCGGGACCCAGTGAAAAGCATGGAGACCGGATCCGAGAAGGAGGAGACCTAGACCTGGAAGACCTAGAGGGAGAAGCCCGCTTAGCTGGGGGGGGCTGAAGCGGAGGCCTCGGCCCTCCGCTTGTGGTGCTTCTCCCTCTTTTTTTCCTTCCTGGCCTCGCCCTCCTCCGGCGCAGAAGCAGGAGTTTGAGTCCCAGCCGGGGGGGGAGAGAGTCAGGAGTGGCCGCCACCAAGGCCTGGGAGGAGGCCACAGAAGTACTGGAGGTCTTAGCCGAATCCGGGGGCAAAAGTGCCGCCAGGATCAGCTTCGACCTCCGGTCCTTCAGTGCCCTGGGGTTGAATGCAGCACAAATCGTGCAACCAGAAGATAGGTGTTCAACCCCAAGGCACTGGACACACCGAGTGTGGCCATCCGCCGGTGAGAGATTATGGCCACACTCGGTGCACTTGGAAAAAAACAACTTTGGGGCCTCAGACATTTTTTTTTTTTTTTTGACTACAAAAAAAAACACACTCACACGTAAGGCCCCAACTTACAAGAGTGCACACACACACTACGAACCAGCGAAGGGAGGAGAGGAGAACTCAAATTACCACAAAAAATAATTAAATATAGGGTCTTTAATACTAAGGAACCTAACCACACACACTTTAAGGGGATTTATATGAAAAAAGTAATTAAAACCACTTATATGAGCAGGAGCTCATAACCTAGCTGCTGAGTCTAAGCGCGGCAAACTAGATCTGGAGTCAGTCAGGGTTAGCAGGGGGTTATGGGTAAGGGGAGGAGCTAGGAGCTCAGATCTATTAGCTGTGAAATAAGTTGCCGGCTCGGATCCGATCTCGGATCCGATACTCAAAGGTTGCTGACAAATGAAGTTCCTACTTCAGATCCATCATTTCCAACAAACTTCTTCATTTTCTCTCATCTATACCGCTAACCATAGTAACATAACCAGTACCTCAAATTATATTCTACCAAAATATCACAGAACAAGCCACATAACTTACTTAACTATTAAAAAGAACTTCAATAATTTCCACAAAATCTTTAAATACCTATATATTACCCAACACCACCTCCTCCTTCATGGTGATATTCATCCTAACCCTGGCCCCAATAATGACAAGAGTAACAACCTTGACAATTTAACTTTACCCAACACTCCTTTCATAGCTAAAGAACTTAATTCCCTCCTTATAGCACATCTAAATATTAGAAGTATCAACAATAAAATTTCCCACCTACATGCACTACTTGATCTACACTCTTTTGATATTCTATGTCTCACTGAAACCTGGCTTAAACCATCTACTTTAAACCATGAAATTATCCCCCCAGGATATAATATCCTTAGATGTGACCGAATAAACAAAAAAGGTGGAGGTATAGCCATACTTTACAAGTCTCATCTCCAACTTTCCCCCTGTAATGTGCTTCCATCATTAGATGCTAAAACTGAAGCACTATCAAACTCCAAATCAACAACTCCAAATCTACCTAATTTGTATGTATCTACCTCCTGGTAATAATACTAATACTCTTGAAAACATACTTAGTTATCTATCTAACCCACTACCCCAAGAGACCATTGTACTGGGCAACTTCAACATTGACTGGTTCACCTACAATACCCAGAAGCCTACTAACCACATATATCTCTTTGGGTTCTCCCAATTAATAACCACTCGCACTAGAATCCACAAACCTAGCATGAAAGAAACTACTCTTGACTGGATCCTCATCAAAAACCACCCTAATATCTATACTCCAGGTACCCTCCCCGATAACATCAGCAACCATATGCTTACATATATTACTAGAAAAAAAACTTCATGTTTCAGCAACTGATATCAAAACCTTCCGCTGCAAAAAATACTTCAATCCTGATAGCTTCCAAAATGAATTGCTAGCATGCAACTGGTCACCTCTTACCCATCTTGAACTTGATGAACCTGTGACCTACTTTAATTAGAAGTTATGTACCTACCATAACGTTCCATGTTAGTTGTCTTCTCTCGCCTTCTTTCTTGCTGGATGGGTTCGGAGCCGATCCTCGGCTCCGACTCGGCACTTGCTTTAGCTTAGGAACTCCTTTTACCAGCTTGAGGCAACCCTATATCCCATGATGCAAGGCGGAACTACCTCAGATCTCGTTTGGTAGCTAACCTACCCTGCTAAAGACTATCCTAACATAATTAGGAACACAAATTCCTAATAGAAGTCCTCATATGAAGGCTCCGGAGGAAACAACCTAATAGGAACTGCTCAAGATCTGTCCAGGCCAGGGGGAAGGAGGGAGGGACGCAAGAAAGAAGGCGAGAGAAGACAACTAACATGGAACGTTATGGTAGGTACATAACTTCTAAATGTTAAGTTGTCAATCTCGCCTTCATTCTTGCTGGATGGGACCGCATCCCTAGCACCTGTATCCCGGGTGGCTCAATGGAACACTTGAGAACTGTGGAACCAAAACTGGCCCTATCTCTGGAGGCCAAGTCCAACTTGTAATGAGAGACAAAGGTATGGGGAGTAGCCCAAGCAGCTGCTGCACAAATGGTATCAATGGGAAGTCTATCCTGAAAAGCTGCAGAAGTGGATAGACTCCTGGTTGAGTGTGCTTTTGGCTTAGAAGATAGCTGTTTGCCTCTGAGAGAGTACACATAGGAAATAGTGGAAGTCAACCATCTGGATAAGGTCACTTTAGATACTGGAAGACCTATCCTGTTTTCTGCATAGGAGACAAATAATTGGTCCGATTTTCTGAATTGTTTAGTTCTATGCAAATAGTACCTGAGCCGACGATGGACATCCAAAAAATGCAGTTTCTGTTCAGCTCTGTCGGAATAGTTTGGGAAAAAGACTGGTAGGTCTATAGATTGGTTAATGTTGTTTTGAGATACAACTTTGGGGAGAAAGGAAGGGTTAGTTCTTAATGATACCCTGTCCTTATGAAAAACCAAATAAGGAGAACGAATGCAGAGAGCTTGAATCTCGGAAACCCTTCTTGCAGAAGTGACAGCCAGTAAAAATATAGTTTTCCAGGTCAATAACTTCAAAGAACATGAAGCAGACGGTTCGAAGGGAGGTAGTATCAAGGATGCTAACATTAAGTTTAGATCCCATTGCGGAGGAGGATGCTTTATAGGTGGTTTTAGGAGAAAAACTCCTCTCAGAAAGGCCATGCATAACCTATGAGACATAATGTTATTGTCATGCAAGCCAACATGATACTTGGAAATAGCAGCCAGTTGTACTTTGACTGTAGATGACGAGGATCCTGAATGAAAAACCTCCGCCAGGAAATCTAAAACCGAATGTACAGGAGCAGTAAAGGGGTCAATATTTTTGGAATTTGCCCAAATAGAAAACGTCGCCACTTGCTAGCATAAACAGTCCTAGTGGACGACTTCAAGGAAGACACTAAAATGTCTCTGACTGAGTCCGAAATCATCGGTAGCCTGGCTAGGGTAGGAAGTGGAGCAACCAAGCAGTGAGGTTGAGAGAATGAATGGCCCGGTGCTGCTGACCCGACTGGTGGATCAAGAGATCCGGAACTGGGTCCAGATGCCAGGACTGCACCAGAAGGTGACGATGCAGAGACGGAAACCAAATTTGTCGAGGCCAATAAGGGGCAATGAGGATCAACTTGGCTCTCAAAACGGTGGCTTTCTGAATGACTTGTGGAATCAAGGGAAAAGGAGGAAAAGCGTACAGAAGTCCCGGGGCCAATCCTGGGTTAGAGAGTCTCTCAGGGGTTGGCCTGGAAGGGGAAAGAGAGTGAAGAAATCGGGGCACTTGTTGTTTTGAGGAGTAGCAAAAAGATCGCAACAAGGAGTGCCCCACTTCAGAAAAATCTGATCCACTACAGATTGATTGAGAGACCACTCGTGAGGCATCAGAATGGATCTGCTCAGCCTGTCCACTAACAGGTTGGACCTGCCGGGGATGTGCGTTGCTATCAGAAACCGTTGAGAAGAGATCGCCCATTGCCAAAGTCTGAGAGCTTCTCGACATAACGGATAGGACCTGGTCCCGCCCTGTTTGTTGATGTACTAGACTATGGACATGTTGTCCGTTTGTACTGCAATAGTCCCCGTGGGAAGAAAGTCGTTGAGGGCTTGCAACGTTAAAAGCACTGCTCTCATCTCCAGGACATTTATGTGCAGATGGTATTCTATGGGTTGCCACGTCCCGTGAACCATCCTGCCCTGATAATACCCCCCCACCCGATCAGAGAGGCATCCGTAGTGACTGTGGCAACTGGAGGAGGGGGAATAAAGGGTCGGCCCTGATGAAGAAGAGGGGAAGATATCCACCAGTTCAGATGAGCTCGGCACGACTGTGTTACCAAGATTTCGTGCCTCATCGGGAGACTGTGGTACGACCACTGCGTGAATAACATCCACTGCAGAAGACGCATGTGGAAGCGGGCCAGTGGTAGAAGAACAATGGCCGCAGCCATAAGACCTAGAACCTTCAGTATAAATCTGGCTTTGATCTTGTTGCTTTGCAATAGAAGCCGAGCAATTTTGGATGTCCAGAATTCTTTGATATGTTAGTCTGGCTAACATTTTGACGGTGTTTAATTCTGTGCCTATAAAGGTGATAGATTGGCAAGGCAGCAGAGAAGATTTTTCGAAATTTACTGAAATTCCCAAACTCCTGCAAAGCTGTAGAGTGTAGTCTCTGGACTGAAGAAGCTGACACTTGGTGGTGGCGGAGAGGAGCCAGTCGTCCAAACAGGGAAACACCTGGAATCCTTGACGTCTCAGATGAGCTGTGACCACTGCCATGCATTTGGTAAACACTCTGGGGGCTGAAGTGAGGCCAAAGGGCAGTGCTCTGAATTGGTAATGACTGGTCCCTAGCGAAGCGGAGAAACCTTCTGAGCGTCTGTGAATCTTTATGTGATAGTACGCATCCTGAAGGTCTATAGAGCACATCCAGTTGTCCTTGCCCAGAAAGGGCAGAATGGACTGAAGCGTGACCATCCGGAATCTTGCCTTCTTGACAAATCTGTTTAGATTGCTCAGGTCTAATATTGGTCTCCAATCTCCCGTCCTTTTGGGGACCAAAAAGAATCTCGAGTAGACGCCGGATCCTACCTGGTCTGCCAGCACAGTCTGGACGGCTCTTTTTTCTAGGAGCTTTGAAACCTCCTGTTCTGCCAAATCCCTTTGACCGGGTGAGATGTCTGGAAGGGATTGTTGAGGCACGGGATACCTTTCGAAGGGGATTTTGTAACCCTCGGATATGATCGACTGTACCCACATCTCTTGAGATAGGGATTGCCAGGCTACTGGGTACAGCGAAATCCTTCCCCCGACTGCCTCCAAGGGTGGACAGTCAGGCAACACCTCAGGGGTGCTGAAAGAGCTTCTCAGGAAGAGACTCCCTGTTGCCCTGGTTCTGAGGACCCCCCCTGCCTCTAGGGCGGCGTCTATTATTGTTACCCCCTCTGCCTCTGGGGGTAAACTGACCACGTGTGTCCGGTGTAGCTCCTTGGGCTTTACGGAACCACATCTTCCCCCCCTTCTGACCCTTGGGGTATGGTCTAGAAGGAGTGGAAAACTGGACTCCAACGGCAGAAAGAGTTTTACCGTCCTGCTCACACCTGGTCAAGGTATCCTTCACCTGAGGTCGAACAAAGCCGAACCATCAAAGGGGGTATTAGTGAAGGACGCCTTAAAGGGGTCCGCAAAATTACAAAGCCGCATCCAGGCTTGGCGTCTAAGAGCAACTCCTGTGCCTGCGGCCCTGCTCGCTCCATCGGCCGCATAGGATATGAGCCGCATGGAGGAGTTAGATATGGAATTCAGGATTGCTAGCTGCGAGGCAATCTTTTCCTGAGCCCTAGCAGCAGAAGGATCCTGGACTACTTCACCCAGTTCCTTGAGAACATCTCGTTGAAGCCTGTTGAAGTGACAAAGATAATTCAGCGAACGCATAGCAAAGGTCGCTGAAGAAAACATCCGCTTTCCATACCTGTCCATGGTCCTAGAATCCTTGTTAGGAGGATGGACAGGTACTGAAGGATCCGCCAGTTCCTTCTTAGTGGCCGCCACCACCATAGCATCCACAGAGACACCCTTGGAAAGGAACTGTTTGTCCGAAGGGGCCGTGATGAATTTGGATGGTCTCCTGGGGACAGGTTCCACAGAATCTGGAGCCACCCACACCTTCCGAGCCACTACCTGCATCAGTGGGTCGAAAGGCGGAGACACCCAGGAGGTGGAGGGTCGGGATCCAAAAGCCTCCAGGTATACCGACTCATCCTCGGAGGGGTCAATAGAGGGCCAATTCCCCCTCTGTTTGAGGAGCTCAAGGATGTCTGAAAAGGAGACATCCTCAGAGGGGGACCGTGGGGAACCCTCCGACTCGTCTAAGTCGGTATCAGATGTAGTAGACTCAGGGGAGTCTGTGTGTTTCCTCTTACACGTCCTCTTCCGAGGGTTCCCCTGCAGGATCAGGAGAAACCTCGGAAGAGGAGGAAATTCCCAATGGGGAAACCTGGGGCGATGGATCCCTGGGCCTGAGAGCAAGAGGCTGGCAAGAGTCATCTGCAGGCACTGATGAGGGAGGAGCTAGAGGGATGGACCGTTGACCAGGCTCAGAGGCCAGGACACTCCTCATCACCTCAAAGGCTCCCCTCCCCGGGAGACCGGAATATCCCCGCTCCGAGGAAACAGGAATGCCCGGCTCCAGTGAGAGGGAAGGCTCCGAGGCCGATGGCGCCGAGCTTACCAAAGCCGAAGCCCCGAGAGGGAGAGCGGGGTCGGACAAGGGTCCGATGCCACTAGCCCCCTCGGAGCCGACAGTGGAAACCTGACGACCGGATCCCTCCAAGGAAGGTCTCAAGGAGGAGATCGGAGCCGAGGATGACGGAGCCGAAGGATGTATCGGCTCCGGCACTGAAACAGTCGCTGTCCCGAGAAGCTCCGGCTCCGAACTGCGATGTGGAGTCGGAGGAGGAAGTTCAAGGGGTGAGGCTATAGCTGACGTCTGATGAGACGAGCTATGGAGCATTTGGGCCAGTGCCTGAGACTTCAACAGCCTGCTTACCACCCTCTCCAAGTCGTGGTCAGACAGCCTGGAAGATCTCGAAGATCGGCTTCGATGGCTCCGCTCCGACAAAAGAGGAGACCCCGGAGCCGAGTGGATACTCAGTAACGAAGGGGACCGAGATCTCTTCCGGGACGGAGCCATCGGAGCCGAAGTCCCCTGAACTCCAGATGGAGCCGAAGGTTTCTCGGCTCCGATGCTGGATAAAGTGTCGGCTCCAGCCGGAGCCGACAAGGCTACAGTAGATAAGGTATAGGAGCCAGCCGGCACCGAACCCACTACCTTCGAGGCAGATACATCGGTTCCAGCCGGAGCCGATCTCGGCTCCGACGGAGCCGGAGCCACCGGAGGAGGCTTAGATACTGAAGCCTGAGCCTTCGGTGGCTTAGAAGGTTTCCCAGACCCTGCCTTCGAGAGAGAACCTTCTGGCTTAAGTAAGCCACGGAGGATAAGTTTGTTCCTCTTTTCCTGCAGGACTCTCTGGCTAAAGGAGTGACACAAAGCACAGGAGTCCTGTAGGTGCAAAGGCCCCAGGCAATAAACACAAGAAGTGTGACCGTCTGTCAGAGACATTTTCTGACAGCACGAGTCACACTTCTTGAAGCCTGAGACCTTGCCTTCCCTAGACATATCCTAGGTGGAAGAAACACAAACCCCAACAAACACACAAATTAATCCCCTACACACAACACACAGGAAGGGATTAATAACTGGGGTTTAAGGCCTAACTAAAAACTTTTACACTAAGGTTTAAAAAGAAGTTAAAAAGTTTGAAAAATAAGGGAATAGGGTGGGCTGTAATCACTACAGGCTACACTATGACTAAAAAAGGGAAAATAAAAAATACTAACTAAGCTTCTCTTTCTTTTACAAGAAATTCACTTACCTCTGCTGGTAAAGGAGACCTCTTTCGCTAAGCGGCAAACGAGATCTGAGGTAGTTCCGCCTTGCATCATGGGATATAGGGTTGCCTCGAGCTGGTAAAAGGAGTTCCTAAGCTAAAGCAAGTGCCGAGTCGGAGCCGAGGATTAGCTCCGAACCCATCCAGCAAGAATGAAGGCGAGATTGACAACTTAACATCACTTATTTTCTTCAAATTCTTGACTACCACTCACCTTATCGCACTACCAGAATGAAAACAAAAACTGCTCCATGGCTCACTAAACAAACAAAGCAAAAAATGCTCCTCAGAAATAAAATCTGGACCAAATGGAGAGCTACCAAATGTCCATCTCATCACCTCCTCTATAAACAGCTAAGAAATGCTACCAAAAAAGACACCCTTAGAGACAAAAAAAAGACTACTACCTACACCTCCAACAATCCACTGAACATACCCCACAAAAATTTTGGTCAGGGATAACCAAACTTCTTCAGCCAGGACACCCTACTACTCCTATTCCCATCAGGTTTCAACCATAATAATTCCAATCAAATCCCTGATACCTTTAACAACTACTTTACTGACGCTATACAAAACCTAGCCAATTCTTTACCTCCCTCTTCTACTCCCCTACCAAATACTCTCAACTCTTCTACTCCTACCTTTCACCTACAACCTGTAAGAACATCTCTTATCTACAAACTACTTAGAAAACTAAAACCATGTACACCATCTGCTGATCATCTCCCATCAGAATACCTTCAGATTGCTGCAAAGGCTTTATGTCACCCCATATCTATCCTCATTAATAGAACTATTTCTGAAGCTAAAATTCCAACCATCTGGAAAGTTGCCCATATCATCCCTCTTCATAAAGGTAGGTCTTCCACTGAACTCTCTAACTTTCGACCTATTGCATTACTCTCTCCATTATCTAAGATAATGGAAAAATGTATTCACAAACAACTACTTAACCACCTACTACAAAACAACCTACTAGCAAACTGGTAGCATGGCTTTAGACCATTCCACAGCACTACAACTGCACTACTCCTTCACTGACTCTATAAATAAAAATCGGAACAACTCCTTCTCTGCTGCAATATTTATTGACTTGTCAAAAGCCTTTGACATGGTCAACCATAACTTACTTCTAGACAAACTAAATTCCTATTCTCTTAACCCACAAGCATTACAATGGTTTAGGGCTTACCTTCAAAATAGACAACATGCAAGTGCTTTGGGAAAACAATCTGTCGTCATTACTTCCCGTAAATATTGGAGTCCCACAAGGCTCTATTTTAGGTCCCCTTTTCTTTTCCTTATTCATCAATGACCTTCACTTGCACACCCCAAGCCACCTGCATCCAATATGCAGATGACTCAACCTTAATCTGTACTTCTAAGAATCTAGCCTCCCTCCAGTCAATTACCCAAAATGTATTCCAAAGTATTGAAAACTGGTTTATGCAACACTGCCTCCTCCTTAATCCCAAAAAAACAAAACTACTCCTTTTTACGCCAACTCATAAATCACCAAACTCCATTCTTTACCATTACCTCTAATAATGCCACCAACATAACCCCAGATTCTACCACCCGGCTATTAGGAGTTACAATTGACAATCGCCTTAACTATGATGACCATATTAACTCCACCATAAAGTCTGTTAACAAAAAACTTGGTTCTCTCTATAGAATTAAACATTTCCTTACCCCCTTAGCCAGGAAGACTATTGCCCAGACACACCATCTCTACCCTCTTTTATGCCTCTGCCATATATACTAACTTATCTAAAAACAACCTCTCAAAACTTTCTACATGTTATAATAGCATTGCTAGATTTATCACATGCTCTCCCTTTAAAACTCATCACTGCCTTAACCTTAGACAACATGGATGGCTAGAAATACAGAACCTTATACTCAGTAAACAACTACTTATTACCCATAAAATCCTGCACTATCCCAATAATACCCCTATCCTCATAGATCTTATTTCACCATACAAAAATCTGTCTACGCTACGTTCTGCCAATAAACATCTGGTATCCTTAGTTAAATCCAACAACAAAGCAGGTGACTCTTTTCTCTAATACTATAGGAAAAAAATGGAATCTGCTCCCTTCTGAACTATCTACCCTAGCTTCTACTACTCTATTCAAAAAACATATCAAAGAACATCTTAAAGCCCAGTGGCTCTGTCCTTGTTCTAACCCAGACTGAAATTCCATGCCCCTCCTGCTCAAATCCCATCCCTACACACTAACCTAAGCATACAAACCAACTCTTTTTCTCTTTATACCAGCTCTGTTTTTGTGATCTAATAATTGTTCTTTACTTTTCCCCTAGCAAACCTTTGTATATTGTCTATAATCCATAATTTGTATTATATTTATTCATATAAACAATGCTATCTCTGTACTGTAATTTTAATATACATGTCCTTTTTATAAATTGTTAACGTTTTAACTGTTTATGCTGGAGCTTTTCTCCCTGGGCCTCTACTGAAAATGGACATATATCCAGTTAGACTAGCCCGGTCAACAAATGTAAAATAAAATAAAATAAATACTATCCAGGGCCACTAATATTAACCTTTCATCTTTTGGCTTAAATTCACCTCTCTTTAACCATTCCTGGATCAGATCCTGTTTGACATGAGGTTGTTCCAGGACTTTTTTCTACTTGCAACTATATTTATGCATTTTCCACATTTCCTACCCTCTCATCTGATCATTCATATATTATTTCTTTTGTTTTTTTTTTGGCACACTCAGTTGCTATCTGATTTTTATCTACTTCTGGTTTGGTTTCCAGTCCCACTTGACACCAATGGGCTTCTGCTAAAATTAGCAGGGAAGTCATCTTGGATTTGTTCTCATGTTTTAAAACTTCCATTATGTTTGGATTTGGTGAAGTCAGCAGATATGTATACAGTTCTACGATTGCAAATCTATGCATGTAATCAGTTTTGAGGAGGCCCATACCTCCTTCCGAATGAGGACTATATAACCTTGGTATACCAGAAAACACATGATTCGGAGCTCAGTGGACAGACTCATGTACACTAGTATAAAAAAAATCAAACCGGGTTTGGAGGCTATTTCAAAAATGTTGAGTGAGGGTCCATGCATTTCATTTATAGTTCAACTTTTTGAAATTTGTCTTACTCACATTTTTGTTTTTGAAAAAAAATGTTCTTGCAAATGGAAGGCAATGTTATGGGTGCTTCCTTTGCTCCATCTTATGCGATTTTGTATATGGCACATTTTGAGAATTCATTTTTGTATTTAAATGATTTATTTTTAAAGAATGTTGTGCTGTATAAGCGATATAGTGATGATTTCATTTTTTTATGTAGAGGGGTTCCTTCAGATTTTAATTTGTTTATGGGTGATTTATTTAAAAACACCTTCGGCTTGGAGTTCACATACAGGACACAAAGGCATAAAATCCAGTTTTTGGATGTGGAATTATATGTGGCTTTTAATAACATTGTTCAGTTTAGGCCATATCACAAGGAAATTGCTGTAAATAATTTTGTGTAAGCTACCAGCTCTCACCCATCTCATTTACTGAGGTCTCTTCCTTATGGGGAATTTAGGCGCATTATCACCAATACTTCTGATAAGGATCAATTGGCAATAGAGTTTAATAAGGTTAAACACAGGTTGCTCTGCAGAGGTTATTCACAGGAAGTAGTTTCTGAAGCTAAAAGGAGGGTTTTAGGAGCGGGTCATTTTGGAGATGGTAGGGGTGTCATTAACAATGATAGGGGGTAGTTTATAAAGGAGAAAAATATCCAATTGATATAAGGGATCGGCAGGATGCTATATATTTTGTCGATACATTTTCCCCTTTTTCTGACACGCTTAAAAGGATAGTTAACTGGTGGCCTGTGATTAGTGAGGATGACAGTTTGAGCAACCTTTTTCCTAGCAGGATTACCTTTTCTTTTGGTAGATTTTGAACCTTAAGGAATTATTAAGTCTTAGAGAAATCAGAAATGAGGTTGGTGAGATTGAGGTGTGTAGTAGAATGAGAAATTAACATGGGACCAATATTAATGGAAAGAAAATCATGGCTAGGTATCATTTTGACTGTAATTCCTACGAGGTAGTGTACATTTTGGGTTGCGGGTGTTCCCGGTTAAGTGGTACCTGGGACAGACTAGGAGGAAGGTGAAATTGAGAATCTTAGAACATTTGGGGGACATCAGGAACAAAAGGTTGGACAGTCCAATAGCCCTGCATTTTTGTTCAGTACATGAGGGTGTTTGACAGTTTTTTCTTTGGGGTATTGACTAGACCAGCATATGATGAACATGTTGGGAATGTTTTTTTCTCAGAAACTTTTGCAATTGGAAAAAGGGTTCATTGCGAATTTCAAAACCTTATATCCTAGGGGAATGAATTTGTAAACAAAGCATTAGTTATTTTTCATATGAAAAAAATGTACATTAAAAATGTTATAAAATATTTAAAAAGTGTTGATGTGTTTATTGAAGGGGTGGTTTTTGCTCATACCATTTGATGCGTATTTGATAATGTATGTTTCTTTATATTGTGTATGCATTTTTAAGGGCAGTTTGTTATTCCACTGGGCCTTCATGGGTTAGTTAGGTAATTGTTTAATTATGTGTTAAATGACTCACCTTTTTGTATAAAAAGACTGCTGCTAACATGGTTCATTATTCCTTGAAGGCATTGAGCCGAGGTACTAGAAGCGTTAATAAAAGATTCTTGCAGTCTTTCCACTGAGCTCCGAATCATGTGTTTTCTGGTGTTCAGTTTTATTTGTGTTTTTGGATAATCTTTGTATACACTAATTTTATATATCAGTTGATAAGCATGAAGCATTTTTTCTTGTTTTCCTGTCCAACTGATCCAGTAACTTTTGGGGCCAATCAATCACCCCAAAACTGTAAGTTAGGAAGAGAAAATGGTTTTATGGTTTGGACTTTGTTCTTAGATGTCAGGGCTGTTTGTCAGTATTAATTTTAGTCTTTAAAATATTCCTTACTGAGTTTTGTTTACATTTATGCAAACATCACCAATTTCCAAATATTTATACACTCCGTCCTGCTCAAGTTCCTTTTATCACACTCCTGTTCCGGACTGATATTTTCTTGGTGTTGCAGCTTTTCTGCTTTAAGTGTTGATTTTTCTCATTTATCAAGAACAAATAACATTTTTATATCATCTGAGAACGTCTGACCACTTCCAGTTGTGCTCTAAGCTTGTCATCTGATGATGTATACAGTTCTAAATCACCCACATAAAGAAGAAAAGTCTTTATATTTTGTTGTTGTCTGCGAGGCAAACTGTAATCATGGCCTAACCTAAGTAGACATTTTAGTGGGTTAAGGGCAAGAGAAAACAGCTGTGGTGACAGAGAATCACCTTGGAATATCCCATTTTGAATTTTTATCTCTAGGATAATAATTTGTCCTTTTTAATGGCTTAGCTGCAAGTAGTTTGCAGCTGCTTCATGATCACTGTAATGTAATCAATCAGTGTAAGGCATATCTTATACATCTGAAAGCACTCACTTTATTCATGAATGTGAGATGCTGTCAGATGCTTTTTCGCAATCTATCCATGCCACACTTAGATTCTTCCCCATTTACAATTTTCCTTTATGACGTTACTGAACAACAGATGATCCTTTTTTCATATGAAATTCTTTTGTTACCCTTTCCTTCTATTGCCATGATTGAATTTTCTTCTATATAATTATAAACTCTGTCAGCATCAATCCCCATATATAGTTTATACATTGTCAGAAGGCAAGTTACCAGTCTCTACCTTTTAGGATAGCTTACAGCTTCTCTTTTAAGGAGAGGTATCTTTTTTTCCTGTTGTTAACCAGGTTGGAATCAGTTCAGGATGTGCATAAAAGTAGTTCTTATGAGGGCTAAATATTTGTATAAATATATTAATACTTTTAGCCAGAAGACAAACTGCATCTGGGCCTGGAGTTTTCCAGTTAGGAGCTTTTTTAATTTTGTTTCAACTTCTCTTGCCATTACTTCATCCCATTTTGTATCCTGTACATTTGAACTTGTTTCTTTTTACTTCTTCTATCCATTCAGCATCTTTATGATCCACATGGTCTTCATAGACATTTCTCCAAAATGTGTGTATTTCTTCTTTTTTGGTGGCATTTCTATTCCTTTTGCTTTGCTTTCCAATTTTCTAAAAAACTTTTTGGGTCATCAATGAAATGCTTATTTTGTACTTTTCCTTTATATTTATCTGCATATCTTCTAATTTGTTTCTGCTTGTGCTGACATCTTTATATTTTATTATTTGCAATAGTGGGTGACAGAGCTTGGTCTGTTCTAATAGTGTGTCGCTTTTATCACGTCTAAGTATTTTTGCTAATCTGTCTCCTCTTTTATACTCTACTAGTGTCACTTCTTCTCTTAATCTCTTTATAGTTTTCTCTATTCAATGCTTCCATGATGCAGTTTGATTTCTTCACTTCCTTTCCCTTATTGCCCTGTATTTTTGTAGTAAAACTGTTATTAATTGAGCTGCACAGTAATACATTCTATTTACTTCTGTTATATCACATGAATTTCTGTTAATAGTCTTGATTACGATGTTTATTTGTTTTATAAGACTTCTAGCATTTTGGGTCTTACTGACCCTTCTGTAATCTATTTCTTTCATTGATCTCAATATGTCTATCCATATCTACTAAATTGAGCAACTCTTCCCTTAGATCTTTTTCTTCTAAACTGAGGACACATTCTTTATTCTTTGTTTCCTGCATGCATGGTACAGAAAGTTTCAGAACAGCTTCCTGTGACATTCTCTTTAGTTACATCTTGCTCCATCTGTTGCTCTTTCATATGGGCACTCACTAGCTAACCACTTCACGATCACAATATGGACTGCATCAGAGTTGCCACTGTTTCCTGCTCTTTCCCTTGTTGTGCAACTCCAACTGATCTTCACCACTGGCTTCCCACTGAAGGCTCCAGAGTATCTTCATGTGGCAACTAATCAGATGCTTCCTGTTCCACCTTTTTCTACTTAATTTGGGTTTCATTATTCCATCATGCTGTGACATTAGCAGAGTTTGGATTTTCTAAATTCTTCGCTTTTCAGATAACCCAAACTTCAGATTC
The DNA here is from genome assembly GCF_019279795.1 of Protopterus annectens. Taxonomy (NCBI): domain Eukaryota; kingdom Metazoa; phylum Chordata; order Ceratodontiformes; family Protopteridae; genus Protopterus; species Protopterus annectens. Next base: position 773,069,129 of record NC_056743.1, on the reverse strand, counting down.
TATTTCTTTAACTTCATTACTAACTGTGATGACCCACCACTGCCAACCAATATATGATATGGATATCCTACCTCTGAGCCAGTAATCAGGGAGCCTCAGTCCTCGCCACTGGCACCTGTGGGAGGATGTTCCTAGGAGGATAACAGGTACACACACACAGTATTTCCAGATGCAGCTCTCTGCATCAAGTGCAATATTCCTTAAGAGCACACAGAGACCACAGTCATTCCAGGGCTGGTTCCTCTAGCTTTCTTCAGATCTCCAATAAGACTCCCCACTGGCTCACCTATAGAGTTGAGTTCTTAGGCAGGATTTCAAGCCAAGTCCTCCAACACTGTCTGTCCAACCAGTGCTTCATGTCCCTGCTCAAGTAGCTGACACGCACACACTTTGAGATTTTGCCTTGCATGCGTACACACACACACACACACACACACACACACACACACACACACACACACACACACACACACACACACACCTGGGAAAGGCTGGCAGATGTTTACTAGCTATGCCCACTTTTGCCCAGACTATAAGAAAGTTACCACTGCCTCCAGAACCCCATTGACAGCTACTTTAAGGCCCTTAACAAATGGTGTCCAGTCTTACTGTACAATATTAATATAAATGGTAGACCAAGAGCAAGGCTATAAGGTGTGGCCCCTATACAGTGTCACCAAACAAATATGAAAGTAATCTCAAAACTTAAATATCTGTACAAAGATCAGCCACAATGAAAGGTTTAAATATATTTAGTAATTAATAATAAAAGAACAAGAAAATACCAAGTATATATTCACAGTGGCATCAAAGTTCAAAATCACAAGAAATATTTAAAACAATATTGAAGGACAGCCTCAAACAAATATGGAAAAATAATATCTAAACTAAGCTTCACTATATTCCTGATGGAATCTAAGATAATTACACTATTCCCTAATAACTTTCTTACTAGAGCAAGGCAGATGATGTTGTGAATGGTTCTTCTTGTTGTCAGGTCCAAGACAGAATACAAAATGCTCTGTCCCTCTAAGAGACTTCTCAAAATATTTAAAATATTACTGCTGGGATAGCTTGCAGAGTGACAATTTCTGGTCATCTGACTTCCAGTTCTCATGCAACCACCCTCATTGGTGGCATCTGGCAGTATTTAGCACCTATCCGTAAAAATTCACACACAAGGGGCTTTTGCTCAGATCTTTGACAGGTGCTTGAAGTCACAAAACAATTGCATGCCTCCATGCTTTCAAAGTGTAATTAGTTCACCCCAAAGACAATACAGAAAGCTTCCTAGTGCAGACTTTGTGTCTCTCTGGCTGTAATGAAACCTGTGAGATAGCATCTTTATGGCCTAGCCTATTAATTTCAGATATTTTTCTAAAAGTTTGCTGGACTGAGGTTAACCGTCCAGTTTCCTCTGTTAAAACATATTCGTTTAAAAAGTCACAATAATGCATGTACATTTCTGTTCTCTGCAGTAAGGCACACTGTGTATACATTTCAAACACAAGCACTTTACAAATACCTTTTCAACACAAACATCTGTACAAATCAGTTTGATATACACAACATACAGTTCTAATACATTTGTAACACCAGCATTTTGTATGAATCAGTTTGATATTCACAAATCGCTTATAATTATTTACAAAGCTCCAGCTAGCTATGCTGGCAGTACCTCCTTTCATCAACACTTCTCCCCCCTTTGAAGACTCGAGCTAGTTTTTCAGGTGCTCCTTGAGAAATGTTGCTTGAGAGGTATGAGCCTATCTGGGAATACATTACCCCATACCCTGTCTTGAGATTCCATCTGCCTTGGCATTGCTGATCCCAGTACAGTGCTAAACATCATATCATATGCCTGCAACCCTAGGCTCCACCATAGTAACTTGGAATTTTGCTGGCTGGCGTGCTGTAGCCATAGATCCCCCATAAAACTCCTCCTGCCTTCTACTGCAAATACTTAGCACAAGGACCTCTCTATCATGGTAAGGTTTCATCATGTTAATATGGTACAGTTTGTGCCCCTGCCTCCTGCCTAGCAGTTATACCATGTGGTTAATATCACTGACCTTCCTTACCATCTTGAAGGGTCCCCCCTCTCAAGCTGCCTGCAACTTATTGTGTCTGTCAGAAATGAGAACCATAACCTGTTGCCCCACAGCATACTCTCTGGCTTGAGCATTCCAGTCATACCAGACCTTTATCTGCTATTGGGCTCCTGCCAGATTCTCCTGGGCCAAGCCCTTGAGTTCCCTGAGCCTTGTTCTGAGGTTTAAGACATATGCCACAACACACTCCTTGTGGGATTCACACTCACCTTCCCACTCATCAGAAATCAAATCTAGAAGTCCCCTCACCCTATGCCAATACAGCAACTCAAAAGGTGAGAAAACTGTGGATTCCTGGGGCACCTCTCCGTAAGCAAACAGATGGGGCAAATATTTCTCACACTCCCTCTTAAACTGGTCTGCAAATGCCTGCAGCATGGTCTTAGTCTGGGGTTGGTCTTTAGGTGCTTCACTCCAGAGTGCTTCCACAAACAAGCCAGCAGGTCTGACATGAAATTGGCATCTCTGTCAGTCAGTATTTCTCTTGTAAAACCTACCCTGCTGAAAATCTCTAGCAAAGCATTTGCCACCTTCTCTGCCTCAATGAAGGACAGAACCACTGCCTCAGGGTATCTGTTAGCATAATCTACTACCACTAGGATATACTTCCTCCCTGTGGAACTTGGGGTATTCCAAGGCCCCACAATATCCATAGCTACCCTGTGAAATGGCTCCTCATTCACAGGCAAAGGCATCAAAGGAGCTCTGACTTTGCCTCCTGCCTTGCCTACTTTTTGGCACTACTCACAGGTCCTGTAGTACCCTGTTACATCTCTTGCAATCCCAGGCCAATAAAAGTTGTGCATAATATGTCTCTTGGTACGCTTTATGCCCATATGACCTGCAAAGGGAATGTCATGGGCTATGGCTAGAAGTGCCAGAGAGCCCAGGCTCTGGGCACTACCAACTTCTGTATTCTCTCACCCTATAGCCCTCCCTCAGAGGTCCATTCCCTATACAGTGACCCTTTGATCCAATATATGGAATCCCCTTTTCCTTGAGAATCAGGGGCCTCCCTGGCCACCTCCCTTAAGCCTTGTAAGGTAGGGTCTGAGAGCTGAGCCTGTCCCAACTCTGTTTGTAACCATTCTCAGCTCCCCTTCCATAGGAAGTCTGGTATCCTCTGACAGCAGTGCTTCACTGTCAGGCTAGGTGCTACAACTCACCTCTGCCCTTGCAGTCACTCTGTCCAAGGGAACATCAGTACCCACCAGCAGCTGTGGCTCATCTTCAGTCTCACTGCTACAGGGTAGCTCCCTCCCTGAAGTAACCAACTTCTGGCTTCAAATGTACAGTCTGTATGGGTTCCCCCAGGCTACCAGACCCACATGCCCGTCTCCAAACCTGACTGCATGTCACTGCATGCACACAACATATTGCCTTATCCAAATCTTTCCCTATCATGACATCTGCAGGGATATCCTCAAATACATTTACTTGCTTCCTTCCTTTTACACCCTCCCAGTCAAAGTGAACCCTAGCCAAAGATATTTAGAATGGGATCCCTCCTAAAGCTTTGACTGGAGTAGACTGTCCAAGCAAGTAGTGTTCCTCTAACCATTGTAGGCTTCACAATGGTTAGGTCAGAGGGTGTCTCTCTCTCTCTCTCTCAGCAGTGGCCTGTTTCCCATCTACTAAGATGGGATATAACCTCTTGTGGTAGTCTGTACCCATGTTATCTCCAGACAACTTACCACTGGTATTCTGCTATTCCCACTTGCTGGCTCACCCACCTTTTGTTACCCACCGTGCCTCCGTGGATCTATATGCTACATGTCCCCACTGGTTACATTTAAAACATTTAATCTTTGATCCTGGCCATGTACCTGAACTAGTGGCTTCCCCTGTTAGTGACAGACTCTTTTGGGGCAGTTTAGGCTGCCCAACATGGGCTCCCTTACAGCCATGTGCAGCACTGGGTATTCCTTTCCTGTGCGATGATGCCCTGCTTGCTAGGTACAGGTCTCCTTTTTTCCACAACTCATCTGCAGTATTGCATTCCCTATCTGCCAACCAGATTTTCATGTCCTTAGGCAAAGTGTTAAGGGCTTGTTCCCTCCCCAAAAGGTTTTCCAGTTTTTCAAAAGTGGTGGCCTGACACCCACTCATCTAGCTATGAAATAAGTGCTTAACTCAGCATTATAATCACACAAACACTCATCTGCCTTGAGTATATGTTCACAAAACTTTTTTTCTATAATCTTAAAACACTGTAATAAGCAATTTATAACTGCATTATAATTTAAGCAATTAGTATTAGACAATTTAGATACAGCTTTACCATGGAGTAGGGGTCAACATTATACTGTTTACATACCCTTTCAAAGATATGAATAAAACTATTACAATTATCATCCTCTGTAAACCGTGGAAGAAATTTACTGACCATTATTGTTTCTGGGGTTCAGTTACTCCCTTCCCCATTACATCCAGGACTCAGGTGATGAGACAGCATTTCCTTTTCATGTTGCCTCTCCCTCTCATTTTCTTCGGCTTACAAATGCTGCACTCTCTCTGCTGATTCTGCTTTGACCACCAAACGCTGCAGTCTCTCTGATGATTCTACTTCCAAATGTTTGGCCTCCAGTTCAAGTCTCTAACTCCAGACAGATTCTTAAGTACTCTGAGGAAAAGTTGAACTGTCCATTTTCTGAGAGCTGTACATCCCCAAGGCGAGTCTGGCAGTCTTCCTGGTTGCTGGTCTGTGATGCAGCTGTGACTAAGGCTGCAATCATTTCTGCTTTAGTCAGGCTGGCGCATGCAGCAGTCCTTTGGCTTGACGCATCTCAGCCAACTGGTTCCTGTCAGCTTGACACAGCCCTCTGCTGACATCCTTGCCTGCTCTACCTGACTAACTAAGCTAAGGAAAAATAAATAAAACTATTGTGATATGAAACTCTGAATGTCTACCATGCGGCTGCTTGAAAGTACAAACACTATTTAGTGATCACTGTTTAAAGGCTACAGGAGTTCAATATCCACACCACTGAATCCCAATATGTGATGTGGTGATCCCAGCACTGCCACCAATATGTGACGTGGATATCCCATCTCTGGGCCAGCAATCAAAGTACCTCAATCCTCACCACTGGCACCTGTGGTGGGACGTTAACTGGGAGGATAACAGGTACACAAACAGTATTTCCAGATGTAGCTCTCTGCATCAAGTGCAATTTCCATTAAGAACACACAGAGACCACAGTGAGTCTGGGGCTGGTTCCTCTACCTTTCTCCAGATCCCCAATAAGACTCCCCACTGGCACAGCTATAGAGCTGAATCCTTAGCCAGGGTTCCAAGCCAAGTCCTCCCAATGCTCTCTCTGTCCGACCAGTGTTTTGTGTCCCTGGCCAAGTAGCTGACACGCACACACTGAGATTTTGATTTACACACACACACACACACACACACACACACACACACACACACACACACACACACACACCTGGGAAAGGCTGGCACAGGTTTACTAGCTATGCCCCCTTTTGCCCAGACTATAAAGTAGTTACCACTGCCACCAGAACCCCTTGACAGCTACTTTAACCCTACTTGTACCCATGTCCAGCACTGGGTATTCCTTTCCTGTGCGGTGATGCCCTACTTGCTAGGTACAGGTCTCCTTTTTTCCACAACTCATCTGCAGTACTGCATTCCCTATCTGCCAACCAGATTCTCATGTCCTCAGGCAAAGTGCTAAGTGCTTGTTCCCTCACCAAAAGGTCTGCCAGCTTTTCAAAAGTAGTGGCCTACCACCCACTCACTCAGCTATAAAATAAGTGCTTAACTCAGCATTAAAATCACACACACTTATCTGCCTTGAGTGTATACTCACAACATTTTGTTTCTATAATCTTCGGGTGTTAACTTAAAACACTAACAATCTGTAACTGCATTATAATTTAAGCAATCAGTATCATACAATTTTGAAACCGCAGATACAGCTTTACCATGGAGTGAGGGGTTCAACATTATACTGTTTACATACCCTTTCAAAGATACGAATAAAACTACTAAAATCATCATCCTCTGTAAACTGTGGAAGAAATTTACTGACCTTTATTGTTTCTGGGGTTCAAGTTACTCCCTTCCCCATTACATCCAGGACTCTGGTGATGGGACAGCATTTCCTTTTCATGTTGCCTCTCCCTCTCATTTTCTTCGGCTTCCAAATGCCACTCTCTCTGCTGATTCTGCTTCGACCTCCAAACGCTGCAGTCTCCAATGATTCTATTTAATTTGGCCTCCAGTTCAAGTCTCTAACTCCACACAGATTTCTAAGTCCTCTGAGGAAAAGTTGAACTGTCCACTTTCTGAGAGCTTTACATCCCCAAGGCCAGTCTGGCAGTCTTCCTGGTCTGTGATGCAGCTATAACAAAGACTGCACTCATTTCCACTTTACTCAGGCTGGCATGCAGCAGTCCTTTGGTTTGACACATCTCAGCCAAATGGCTCCTGACGGCTTGCCATAACCCTCTGCTGACATCCTTGCCCGCTCTCCCTGACTAACTAAGCTAAGAAAAAATAAATAAAACTATTGTGATATGAAACTCGGAATGTCTACCATGTGGCTGCTTGAAAGTACAAACACCTTCTTTAGTGATCACTGTTTACAGGCTACAGGAGTTCAATATCCACACCACTGAATCCCAATATGTGATGTGGTGCTTCCACCACTGCCACCAATATATGATGACCCACTACTGTCAACCAATATGCAACATGGATATCCCACCTCTGGGCCAGTAATCAAGGTCCCTCAATCCTCACAACTGGCACCTGTGAGGGGACGTTCATTGGGAGGATAACAGGTACACACACAGTATTTCCAGATGAAGCTCTCTGCATCAAGTGCAATTTCCCTTAAGAGCACACAGAGACCACAGTGCGTCTGGGGCTGGTTCCTCTACCTTTCTCCAGATCCCCAGTAAGACTCCCTACTGGCACAGCTATAGCGCGGAGTCCTTAGCCAGGGTTCCAAGCCAAGTCCTCCCAATGCTCTCTCTGTCCAGCCAGTGCTGTGTGCCCCTGGCTAAGTAGCTGACGCATACAAAGTGAGATTTTGATTTACACACACACCTGGGAAAGGCTGAACAGGTTTACTAGGTTTGCCTCCTTTTGCCCAGACTATAAGGTAGTTACCACTACCACCAGAACCCCTTGCATTTGACAGCTACTTTAAGGTCCTTACCAAAGGGTGTCCAATCTTACTGTGCAATATTAATATTAATACAAATGGTAGTTTGACCAAGAGCAAGGCTATTAGGACTGGCCCACACAGTGTCACAAAACAAATATGCAAGTACTCTCCAAACTTAAATATCTCTACACAGATCAGCCACAATGAAAGGTTTAAATATATTTAATAATAAACAATAAAAGAATGAGAAAATACTAAGTATATATTCACAGTGATATCAGAGTTCAAAATCACAGGAAATATTTAAAAATACTGAAGGACAGTCTCAAACAAATAAAGAAAAATAATATCTAAACTAAGCTTCACTATATTCCTGACTGAATCTAAGATAATTATACTATTCCTTAGTAACTTACTTACTAGAGCAAGGCAGATGATGTAGTGAATGGTTCTTCTTGTTAACAGGCCCAAGACAGAATACAGAATGATCTCTCTCTCTAACAGACTTCTCAAAATAAAGTCTAAAATATTACTGCTGGGAGACCTTGCAGAATGACATAATTTCTGGTCATCTAACATCTAGTTTTCATACAAACCCCCATTGCTGGTAGCTGGCAGTATTTAGCACCTTCCTATAAAAATACACGCACAAGGGGCTTTTGATGAGATCTTTGGCAGGTGCTGGAAGTCATAAAACAATTGCATATATCCATGCTTCCAGAGTGAAATTAGTTCATCCCAAGGACAATACAGAAAACTTCCTAGTACAGACTTTGTGCCTCTGGCTGCATTGAAACCTGTGAGATGGAACCTTTATGGCCTAGTCTATAAAGTGATTTAATTTCAGATATTTTTTCTAAAGTTTGTTGGACTGAGGTTAACACTCCAGTTTCCTCTGTTAAAACATATCCATTTAAACAGTTACAATAGTGCATGTATATTTCTGTTCTCTCTGGTAAGGCACACTTTACAAATATCTTTTCAACACAAAATGCCTGTACAAATCAGTTTGATATACACATGATATACAGTTCTAATACATTTGTAACACCAGCATCTTGTATGAATCAGTTTGATATTCACAAATGACATAATTTACAAAATTCCACATAGCTGTGCTGGCAGTACCTCCCTTTTGTCACACTAATCCTATTTTCTTTCCACCATTGTTTTCTTATTTGTTTATATTGCAAAAGTTTCCATTTTCTGTTTACCTGTATTTTTCTTCAAATAACTTTGGTGCTGCTTTTTTGTACCAATTATTTTTGCTTTCTCCTTTATATAAATACTGTACCACATTAAACCTCTTTTCTTTCCCATGCTCATATTTCTTTTCAGATGTCTCCCACTCCACCTGTTTCTCCTTACTCTGGGGAATCATCATTCCATCATGCTGTGACATAGCCTGTCTTAGATGTTCTCCACTAAATCCCTCACTTTGCAGGTATTCAATAACTTCAGCTTCTATTCTACTTTACTAATCTTCTGCTCTACATTTCCCCTGTGTGATCTTATTTTTTTGTATTGTGAAATTTTCCACATCTGGTTGCCTTTGCTTGCTTTTTCTTCAAATATATTTGGAGTTACTTTTTGTACTGATTAGTTTGGCTTTATCCTTTGCATAAATACTGACCTTTCCATAAATATTGTACCATATCAGACCTCTCTTTCTTTCCTATGTCCATGTTTCTTTTTTTATACCCTTCAAAAATCTCTAGGTTTTCTTTATATTTTCATACTTCCTCGGTTGCTTTTTTTTTTCAAATGGCCCAAGGTTTCATGGTCTATATAATGTTTTTTTTGTGAATCTGTTGTATTAATGAACGCAAATTTACATTTGAAGCTTTTGACAGTTTTTCTTGTGCAAGGATTTTTCTTTCCTCTAATTTCGATCTTAATTTTTTTTTAAATATCTTCTATCAGGAAATTCTGGGCTTCTTGCATAGCAACAATACATAATTTATTTCTTATCTTCAACAGTTCACTCTATCATCTTTATGGCTCTTTTTTGGCCAGTCAGTTTTTGTGGACTAATTCCTTCTACAACAGAAGAGGCCAACCTCTACCTGAGCCTGGCCTAACTCCACTGTAAGAATATTTCTGTGTCTTGAGGACACTAATTTTTTTCTACTCCTGGCATCAGTGCACCTGCCAGGATTGTGCACTTTTTTATCCTGGGACTTGTGCTATTGTATGTTGTTAGTAGCTGAAATACAGTAAGGGAGCAAAGCAGTTCTACTATTTTTAATTTCTCCAAGTCTTTTGGGTTTCTAATACAATGACGTGGACCTCATTCCTAAGTCAAAGTACGATTAAAGTTCATGAAATTAGTATTGTTTTACTCTTTCATGTCCGCCAAAAGTGCTCTTCACAGCACCCACAATGTGCCCAAGTAATGACTCCTCCTTCAATTCGTATGGTGCTACATGAATTGGTAACATATCTAAATATGATTTTAAATTCTTTTTTATAAGACCAGCTGCTCCTACTACTACTGGAACTGTCTGGGTATCTTTCTTACACATGGCTCTCATTTCTGCCTGTAGATCAAGGTATTTTATGACTTTGTGTCTCTCTGTACGCAAGACACTATAGCCACTAGGTGTGGCAATTTCAATGATAAATGTTACTTTTGTCTTCTTTTGTTGGACCATTATATCCAGTTTTCTAGCATCTATCTTTTGAACTGTTGGTATTGGGTGATCCCATGTGATATAAACTTCATAATTTTCTATGATTCTTTGTGGCTTATGTTTCCAGTGTTTTTCAGCCACTTCGATATCATAATGTTTGCACAATCTCCAGTGTAACAGTCTCACCACATTATTATGCCTTTCAGTATACAGTCCCTCTGCCATTAGTGTATCGCAACCAGCAACAGTGTGTGTGACCGTTTCCAATTTGGTTTTACAAAACCTACATATGTCTGTTTCTCCCACATATTCAATGGGCTTTGTAAACCAGTCTGTACGTAGACCACTGTCTTGGGGTGCCAATATTAACCTTTCATTTCTTGATGTGAATTCACCTCTCCTTAACCATTCCTGCTTTCGTTCTTGATCAACATGAGGCTCTTCCAGAAGTTTTCTATACTTGCAACTATATTTATATTTTTTCCACATTTCCTGCCTTCTCATCTGGTCCTTCACCTTATATTATTTCTTTTGTTTTTTTAGCACATTCAGTTGCTGCCTGGTTTTTATCTACTTCTGGTTTGATTTGCATTCCTGCTTGACGTCGATATGCTTCTGCTAAATTAAGCAGAGATGTCATCTTAGATTTATTCTCCTCATGTAGCAAAACTTTCACTACATTTGGATCTTGTGAGGTCAGTAGATGTGTGTGGAGTCCCACGATTGCAGATCTATACATGTAATCAATTTCAAGGAAGCCCATCCATTCTGAAGGAGGGATGGGCCTCCTTGAAATTGATTACATATATAACCTTAGTATACAGTGATTTTTATACATCATTTGGTGAGCATGAAGCATCTTTCTGGTTTTAATATTTAGTCTATCCGACACTTTTTGGGGCCAGTCAATTACTCCAAAACTATAAGTTAGGACAGGAAGAGCAAATTGATTTATGGCTTGGATCTTGTTCCTCGATGTCAATGTTGTTTTCAGGATTAATTTAAGTCTTCTAAAGTACTCCTTACTGAGCTTTATTCACATTTGTTCATGTTTTATTTCTGATCCTTCATCAGTTCAAGTATTTATACACTCCCTCTTGCTCAAATTCTTTTATATCACATTCTTGTCCCAAACTGATGTTTTCCCTTTTTAAAGGTTGCTTTTGCACATTTATCAAGACCAAATGACATTCCAATATCATCTGAAAAAGTTTTGACAACCTGCAGCTCTGCTTTCAGCTCCTCTTCTGATGAGCTATACAGTTTTAAATCATCGACAAAGAGAAGATGAGAAGTCTTTGTTTTTTCTAGAAGCCAAATTGTAGCCATGGCCTAAGCTGTTAAGTAAAAAAAGAACGAATAAATAGAAAACACTCACTTTATTTACGAAAACATATGTTTTCGTAAATAAAGTGAGCGTTTTCTATTTATTCATTCTTTTTGGCTGAGTTGTGAATACAACGAGTAATAGTAGCAAACCACGGTTGATCTGTTTTTCTTGGATAACTGTTTGGATTTACAGTGGTCGCTTGCGTGTTTCGTAATGTTTTCGTAAATAAAGTGAGCGTTTTCTATTTATTCGTTCTTTTTTGCTGAGTTGTGAATATGAGTAATAGTAACAAACCACGGTTGATCTGTTTTTCTTGACTAAGCTGTTAAGTAAACAGCTTAATGGATTAACGGCAAGACATTATAGCAATGGTGACAGTGTCACCCTGGAATATCCCCCTTTGAATTTTTATCCCTGGGATAATAATCTGTCCTTTATCATGCCACTGTTTCATGATTACTGTAATGTAATCAATCAGTGCAGGGTGTATCTTATACATTTTAAGCACTCTTTTATCCATGTATGTGAGATGCTATCAAATGCTTTTTTGAAGTCAATCCATGCCATACTTAGATTCTTCCCCTTCTTACAGTTCTCCACTATAACTTTAACAACAAATGTTCCCTACGACTTTCTTTTATTGCCCTTTTGTTCTACTGACATAATTGAGTTTTCTTCTAAATGGCTATAAACTATGTCAGCGTCAATTCCCTTGTATAGTTTATACGCTGTTGGAAGACAAGTTATTGGTCTATCATTTTTAGGGTAGCTTACAGGTTCACTCTTAAGAGCATTGTTTTTCCTGTTGTTAACCAGTGCAGTGTGCGTTTTGGGTGCACATATAAATAATTCATACTCATGGCCAAGTCCTCGTGCAATGCTAATACTTTAAGCCAAAAGTTAGGTACTGCATCTGGGTCTGGGCTTTTCCAGTTAGAGGCTTTTCTCAACTTTGTTTCAATCTCTCTGGCTGTTATTTCGTACCATTTCATATCCTGTACCTTTAAACCTCTTACACTTTCTTTTACTTCTTCTATCCATTTAGCATCTTTGTTATGTTCCACAGGATCTTCATAGATACTTCTCCAAAATATACATACTTCCTGTTCTACCCAGTGTAGCTGCTTTGGTGTTGCACGATGCTGAGATTTGTAAATCACGTTAGCAGCAAATTTGGCTACTTTATTGTAGGACTGCTCAAAAAGGTTGGTCTGGGTTGCATGAAGCTTAATGAGCATACAGTGGCTGCATACAGGAGAGCTGGAAGAAGTAGAAGCAATGTATTTTCTAGCATTGTCTGTTAGGTATGGTTTTATATGGAAGAGGTTACCAATTTTTTATATTTTTTTTTGTCTGTTTTATTATATCTTCTACATGGCAGTCAAATCTAAAGCTATCATCAAATACTATGCCTAGTAGCTTAGTGTGGATTACTTACATTTCTATACTGTTTGTGGAAATTCTAGGTAGAGAACTGTTCTGGGGTAAAGATGAGTTTGATTTTTGGGGTTTAGAAGCTTGGAATCAGATAGCCATGTTTCAACAGAGGTAAGGGAATCCTGGGATAGCTGCTGCATTGTATACATTTTTAGCAGCAGAGATCAGAATGGAGTAATCACAGTATTCAACAACTTTTGCATGTTTGCCTGTTGATTGGAAGTCATTCACAAATGCACTGAATAATAGAGGGCCTAAAATAGAGCCTTGGAAGACTCCAACTGCTACAGGAAGGAAAGACTAAATGCTATTTTGCCATTTACCACCAGCCTGCTGCCTACAGGACATGTAGCCATCAACCAGAGTGTGGCAGTAGGTAGATATTGTGAGGACAATGTTTGTACCTGTTTTTTTATGTGAAATTGTGTCAAAAGCCTTTGATAGGTCAAAGAAGCCTGCAGACACTAGATTGCCCCCATTCCTGTTTTGATTTTTTGTGGTTATGAAGTTACAGAGGGCCACAGTAATGCTATGATTAGGGTGGAAGCCATGTTGTGGTGGAGATAGCAAATTATTCTCTGAAATGAAGGAAAAGTGTATGGCTACTTTTGCAAGTACTTCTGAGAGCAGAGATAGAATGGTGATTGGTTTATAGTTGGTAAGATCGTGGAGGTGCCTTGTTTGTGTAAGGGTAAGACGTAAGAGTTTTTCCATTAGTTGGGAACATAGCTTTATTTGATGGATTGGATAATTAATAAAGAAACTGTACAGGCCACAACATCTCCTGGCATTTTAATGTATTCTCCTGGTAGTTATCTGGGGTAGCAGTGGCAGGTTTAAATTTTACTAGTTTTTTCATGGTGGAGGTGGGTTCTATGGAGAGTGTTTTACGGTACAGTGTTGGTTTAGAGTAAGGCTGTGGAGTAGTGGAAGTTGAGCAACTTAGGAGAAAAGTTATCAAGTTGATGACGTGTATTGAACTGGCAGGCCAAAAGTACAGTTGTGTACCTACCATAAATGTGGATGTTCGAATGTATTCACTGTTGCAGTCATTACACTTAGGTTATCCTGCTGGCAGGCTACCCACAGTCGGCCTGAATTCCAAAGTCTAGGTCCGGCGTCGGTTGCTGTCGCCTCTTCCCTGATGTCAGTGCGCCAGGGGTATAAAAGATGCAGCCGACATTATTTTCTTCAGTTTTTCTTGCCCCAGATGTCAGGTGCCCCCAAATAGGAAGGCAAAAAATTATGTCAATATGTATGCATACACTAAAATAAACATTTCCTTCATCTACAAGCAAATACACCACATAGGTAGTATAGGATAGAGAAGTACAGATAAGTCCCAGCAAAGAAAAGGGGGATGGTGGGTGGGTAACCTGGACTGCAACAGTGAATACACTCGAACATCTACAGTTATGGTAGGTACACAACTGTACTATGTTCATCGTGTTTCACTGTTGCTGTCATTACACTTGGGTTGAGTCCCAAAGCTGAGGTTGAGTGGCTGGGTCTAAATAGGATTAGGAGAGGCTATAAGGCCCTGCAAAACTGCAGTGGCAAAGCCTGCTCTGGATTTAGAGTAGAGAGGTAAGTGGTAGTGCTTGGTAAAAGTGTGCACTGAACTCCAGGTTGCAGCCTCTAAAATATCTTTGGTTGGTACTCCTCTGAGGAAGGCTGCTGAAGTGGCTGCTGCTCTGGTTGATTGTGGCCTAATGCCCTTAGGCACTGATTTGCCATGTTGTGAATAGCAGAAACAAATGCAGTGGCCTATCCATTTTGAAATAGTCTGCTTTGAGATAGCCTTTCCTTGTGATCCTGCAGCATATGCCACTAAGAGTTGCTCAGTCTTTCTGAAAGCTTTAGTTCTGGCCAAGTAGAAGCGTAGCTGTCTGTGTATGTCCAAAGAATGCAGGAGTCTCTCACCCTTATTCTGTGGGTTTGGATAAAAAGTAGGCAAATGAATGGTTTGCTTAAAGGCCACACTGGACACTACCTTAGGCATAAAAGTGGGGTTCGTCCTCACAGAAACCCTGTCTGGATGGAAGATGATAAAAGGTCCCACAGCCATGAGTGCCTGTAACTCTGAGACTCATCTTGCAGAGGTTATTGCTAGGAGCAGAGCTGTTTTCCAAGAAAATAACTTTATTTTAGCTGTATTGGCTGGCTCAAAAGGTGGCAGTGTGAGTTTTTCCAAGACATAATTAAGGTCCCATGCAGGTATTGGTGCTCTCCTTGGGGGTCTTATGTTTTTGGCCCCTCTGAGGTACTGTCTTAACAATGGGTGTGAAAAAATAGGTGGTTCCGTATTGTAATGAGCTGAAATGGCAGAGGCATGGATTTTAATTGATGAAAAGGATAGGCCTTTGTCCAGCATCTCAGTTAGATATTGTAAAATCTGAGGAATATTTGGTACAAACGTGTCAATTCCTTGTGCCTGGTTCCAAGCACAGAATCTTTTCCATTTTTCTGCATAAGATTTTCTGGTACTGGTCCTCCTGGCCTCCAAAATAACATCCATCACTGCTTTAGAGAGAGGTGTGCTCTGAATGGCTACATTATCTGCCATGCTGCCAGATTTAGGGTTCTGAGTTGGCTGTGCAGGATCCGATTGTTTTGTTGGGTCAGTAAGTGAGGAATTAGAGGCAATGTCCAGGCTGGGCCTTGAGACAAGCTCTTTAGGACTGGGTACCAGTGCTGGCGGGGCCAGTCTGGTGCAATCAGAATCATTTTTGGCTTCTCTTGTCTGACCTTTAGAAGTACCTTGGGGAAGAGAGTCAGAGGAGGAAAGGCATATACTGTTAGGGTTTTCCAGCTGAATGACAGAGCATCCACTTTCCATGCTTGCTTGTGATAAGTCCTTGTGCAGAATCTCTGTAGTTGGCAGTTGTGAGGGGAGGCAAATAGATCTATGTCTGGGCATCCCCATTTCTTTATTATCATGCTGAAGACTTGTGGATCCAGTTTCCACTCGTGGGGATCCCCATGAGGTTTCTACTTAGTTCGTCTGCCAGAGTATTTTTCTTTCCTGGCAGGAATTGTGCTTGCAGGTGTACTGGATAAGTCAATGCTGTGTCCCACAAAGTCATGGCTTGTCTGCAGAGGGGGTAGGAATGTGTGCCTCCCTGCTTGTTCATGTACCACATGACTGTAGTATTGTCTGTCCTTATTAGTAGTTGTCCTGGATGAAGTAGATCATTGAAAGCTGTCAAGGCATTTTGAACAGCTAGCATCTCTTTTTGATTGATATGAAGATGCATTTGGCTTGTGGGCCATGTGCCCTGAATACATTTTCCTGCCATGTGGGCCCCCCAGGCATAATCTGATGCATCTGTTATTATTGACTGCCTGGCTGTGGGTAGGGTGAATGGCTGTCCCCTGTTGTGGTGACAGGCCTGTGCCCACCATCGAAACTCCTGTTGCAGGCAAGGAATGAAGGTAATTAATGTTTCCAGACTGTGACAATGTTGAGTCCAAACACTTTTTAGATACCATTGTAGTTTCCTCATATGCAGTCTGGCACATGGAATTAGCAGAATACAGGATGCCATGAAGCCCAAAGCCTGCAGAATTTTCCTTGCAGATAACTGGGTCTTTGTTGCCAACATTTTGAAGTAAGAAGTCAGTTGCCTTTGCTTGTCTGGCGTGAGATAAGCCATCTGGGCAGTTGTATTTAAGCTTGCACCCAGGTATATTCTCTCTTGAGAGGGTACTAGTTTTGATTTCTTTTCGTTTACTGTGTACCCTAGGCAAATTAATAATCTTTTTACAAACACCAGATGCTTTAGTAGAATGTCCTTGTTCTCTGCTGGAATAAGGCAATCGTCCAAGTAAGAATATATTTGAATTCCTCTTTGTCTGCAAAATGCAATTACTGGTGCCAGGCATTTTGTGAAGACCCTGGGCGCAGTAGATAAGCCAAAGGGCAGTGCAGAGAATTGGTAGTGCATTGAGCCAGCTATGAATCTGAGGTATCTTCTGCAAGATTGTCTGATTGGTACATGCAGGTATGCCTCTTTTAGGTCCAAAGTTACAAGCCAAGCGTTCTTGCCCAGCATGGGCAGAAGCTGCTGCAGAGTTAACATTTTGAATTTTGGAATGTCCAGAAATGTATTTAGAATAGACAGGTCCAGTATTCGTCTCCAGGCTTTGTCCTTTCTGGGTACCAAGAAAAGTCTTGAGTAAAATCCTTGTCCCTGCTCTTACAGTGGTACTCGCTGAATGGCCCTCATGTCCAAGAGGGATGAAACTTGTTTTTGTGCCTCTGCCCATTGATTGGGTGGCAGGTCTGGCATACCTTTTGCCCTTGGCAGGGTGTGAAAGTGGAACCTGTAGCCCTGGGACACTATATTCAAGACCATTTGTCCTGGGTGATCATGTGCCAATTTTGAGAAAAAAGTGCTAGTTTTCCCCCTAAGAGGGCTGCCAAAAGGTAAGTGCTTGGTGCTGGCAGAGGAAAGTCATTGGGACTGTTTCCTGTATGGCTGTGATTTGTCTTCTCCGCTTTTGGAGGTAGAAGCGCCCCACTGTTTAGGCCTGTATGAGCCCTGGAGCTGGGAACTGCCTCTGGAGCATCTGTATCTGCCTCTTTGTGGCCTGTCTGACACTGGAAAAGACCAATTCTTTGTAGGCCAGTTCCTGCTAAATCTGGGTGACTGAACCTGTAAGAAATCCTTTACTGTTTGCATAGATTTAGCTTTGTCCTCCATTTTCTTCAACACCTCCTCTGCTTTAACACCAAATAAAGTATCATGCTGTAATGGAGCATCTAGTAATTTTGCTTTAACATGATCAGGCAGATTCTGTTCCTTTAACCAAGCATGCCTCCTAATGACAGAACCCGTAACTGCGGCCCTGCAAGAGGCCTCCAAACAATCAAAACCACATTGCAATGTATGCTTTCCCACTTGTTCAGTAGCATGCAATAAATCCTACATTTCCTTATTTTCTGCACAATCAGAATTTGACATTTTCTGTTTTAGCAGTGACATTAACTCATTCACTCCAGAGCAGCTCTGAAAAAGCTGCCTGCTTAATTCCATCATAGGAACAACAGTGCAGCCTGAGCTCATTTTCAAAAAATCTGTTTCTAATACCATACAGAAAACAAATGTTTATAACTCTAACTATAGAAGCTAGACTAAAAATGTAAACGCGAAAGTTGTTCAGCAGACACTGATCTTTCCAACAGTATAAATGTTGATAGTGCATATCAAAGTCATTAAATATTTGGCAAGGAATGCTAATATTGTGCATATTTTTTACCTTTTTGGAAAAGCAAAGCACAACATCTTGGTCGGTGTACCATGTAGACCCATACAATTTGTATTTAATTTGTTCGTATGAATGTCAGCTTTAAAATGATACTGTAACCATTACTGGGCGATGCTCCTTTATGGAGATATACACAGAAATATGATTAATATAATATTACTCATAATTGATACATAAACAAAGCATAATATCTCATCACCTGTAACAGACAAAGCCTACATATCAGTGTAGAATTTGTGCGTCTCAGTGTCAGCTTCAAAACGATGCATCACTTGTGTGATCACCATGCTCCCTTCCAAAGATATGGGCATAATAATGAGAAGTATTGGAAATGTATGTTTGTGTCTTTCAGCTTTTCCCGGTTAGGGGTCGCCACAGCGGAACTCCTGTCCACTAATGATTGGCAGTACATTTTTACGTACTGGCATGCCGGGCCTAACGCACAACCTTCAACGAAGGAATGCCCATTCACGCATGTCGCCACACAGAAGACGCTCTGAGAATCGAACGGGCAACGTCTAACTGTGAGGTGACAACGCTACCGCAGCACCACCACCACAGTACAAGTATTGGAAATGTATAATTTTCATAATCCTACAAGCCTACACAAACTGTGATATCTGTAGATGTGTACAGTGCACAGACATAGTTCTTTTACCATGTTGTAAGGAGTAACAATGTCTTCAAAATGAGATATTACTAAGCACACTTACATGCTCCCTTGCAAAGTTATTTACCAAAATTTGAAAAAAAAAATCATAATTTCCACAACCTAACTCCAAAACAAACATTGATATCTGCATATGTGTAAAACATACACGCACAATTCTTCTACAATGTTGGAACCAGCAATACTGTCTTCAAAATTAGGTATTACTTAGCACATTCCAATTCTCCCTTGCAAAGTTATTTACCAAAATATGTAAAAAAAAATCATAATTTCCATAACCTGAGTCCTAACAAAACTGATAGCTGTACATGTGTAAAGCATTCAGAAGCAGTTGTTTTACCATGTAGACACATATGATTGCATTCTTGGTGTAGCCAACATACAGCTGAATGGGTACATGCAATAGTTGAAGAAGAATGAGGGTGGTTGCTTGCAATGATTCCAGGCAGAGAAAAAACACAACCTGACTTGTGCATTCGTCAAAGAGATAACGACTTCTACTTATGTGAATACCAGTGACAGCAGCTGAGACTTTTCCCAGAAAAGTGATAATGACTCAGTGCCATATTGTAACTGCACGTATTGCTAACGTGATAATGACCTTCCTTTCATTACTGCATATGTATGCATGCTGAGACACGGGTGCTAATTGCTGCACATAACCTGTTGAGCAGGCATTCATTATATTACCTGGTGCAGGTGTTATGCAAAACAGACTCAGTATCAGTAAGGAGAAGACCTGAGTCATTCAGTCAAATAGTGTAACAGGTAGACATTTCCTCCCACCTAAATTCCACACATGACTGACAAAGCCAGGAGAAATGCACCAAAAATATGGTAGCTCCATGCTGTCAGTAGTCACCTAGTAATAACCTTTATCTCACTCAGGCAGTATAATCACAAACAGAATAATACAAGCATAAGTGATTTCTTGTCTTCTGTGCTGTACTATAAGTAATGTAACTCAATGTAATTTGCAGAGTGACTTTCTATATGACCCCAGAAACCCATCCAGTTGTTTGCTTTCTGTATGCAGAGGCACCAAAATGACAAAAATTGGCCCAGCAGTCACTTCAGCAGTGAGATCATGTATGCCCAAGCAGTTCCCTGATACACAATGAATTATTTCCCCAAGCAACATCCTCGTAATTATGTCCAGGTATACATGCACCCAAAATGAAACGTTTCCACAAACAAGCCTTCAGTAACATTTGCTAGTATGTGCAACCAACAGCATGAACACTTCACCCAAGCAACCTCTTCAGTAGAATGTTGAGGTATGCACAATGTCTAAAATTAAATGCTTCTACAAATGAAATGTCTGTAAGATTACCTAGTATTAAACCACCAAAATGAAGCATTCAGCCATGCGAGCCCTTCAATATAATGTATGCACAGGCACCAGAATGAAAGACTTCCCTGAAACAACCATTCAGTAACATTTCCTGGTATGTACAAGCACCAAAATGAAAAATTCAGAAACAAACACCTACTGTGCAAGTGGGAATTGCATCACATTATCTGTTGAGTAGACATGCATTAAATTCCTAGTACAGGTGTAATATAATACAGAGTTATTACCATCTGTTAGGACAAAGAGCAGAGTAAGTAATACATCAGTTATATCTTACTGAGCATTGGATATACATATATATTTCTGAATTGTGGAACACAGATGTAGACTGATATATGGACTTAAAATCCTTTGCTTTGGTAAAATTTCGGTATAACCAATATTCTTAGTAATTATTAGGCATGCTTTCCAGGAGAGTCTAGCCTAGTTTTCAGATTTTATATATATATATATATATATATATATATATATATATATATATATATATATATATATATATATATATATATATAAACTTTTGCTTTTTTAATCATGGATTTAACTTCTTGAGCTGTATTTTGATGCTAAAATGGGAGAAATATCAGTTCACCTTCATCACTTCATTGGATGTTGAAGGAAAAAAAGAGCGCACACACAAAATCTACAGTGATACATGAAGGACATGTAGACAATATACAAAAGAAACTACAGCCAACAAACGAACCAAAAAAGTGCTATGATGTCTAAGGGCGACATCACATACCACTGCGCCAGTGACCAATGAACATTCTAGCCATATTACCAAACATGGTCACCTCTTACTTGCAAAACTGATGTTTGATAGTGATGTAAATAGAAAGAGGGAGAAATTATAGCCACATGCATGTATTTTAATAGATACAACTGTCAAACAGCCTGAGCAGGGCTATTTTTTTTTCAGATGGATGCCATTCACAAAAACTCAGCATTTTGACTGCACTAGCAGGCTGACCCTTACAAGCTGCATCACCAAAGACCCATTCAGACTCTACAGTACTGCAGTTAGGTTATCTGGTGGCCAGAACAGCTCCTCAAACTGGCACTGCCTCAACTCAAAGTTCAGCTAAAAAAAATCCCAACCATTTGCACTTGCACTTCTGTGTCAACCTTGCCACAGTTAGTATAACACAATGAGCTTTGCAGGAAACTGCAAACACAATATTAGTTTTTATTCATAAACCAGTTCTGGTATTGAACTCATGCACCATCAACACCTGTTGGTCATGCCCGCTTAACAGTTTGATCCCAGGGATGTCACCCCTTTGTTCCGAGTTAGGGTGTGTGCGTGTGTGTATGTGTGTGTGTGTGTATGTATATATATATATATATATATGTATATATATATACACACACACACACACACACACACACACACACACACAAGTCAGAGGGTTCAAAGGGTTAGTAGTTGATGAAGAATGAAAAAAATGGACAACACAGATGGAACATTATGGTGAGTACATAACTTCTTAATCTGATGATGTCTGAGTATGTACAAGCACAAAAATGAAACATCTCCCCAGTGACCCCCTCAGCAGTCTGTCCTACTATGTACAAGCACCAGAATGCAACATTTCCATTGATATTCTGCAGCCCTTCCAAGTATGCACAAGAACCAAAATGAAACATTCCCTCAATGACCCCTTCATTAGTATATCTGAGCTGCTGTTTACCATAAATAAACCACATTTCCCTTAATTATCTCTGTAAAAAATACTTCCTGCTATCACAACTAAATAAACTGAGTGAAATTTACAAAAAGTACAGTTTTGTACCTACCATAAATGTAGATGTTCGAGGATCCACATTGCTGCAGTCCTAACTATTGGGTAGTCCGCTGTCCAGTCGGCCCAAATACCAAAGTATATGGCTGACGTCGGTCACGGCGCATTAGACTGACGTCAGTACGTCAGGGTACTAATGCGCATGACCGACGTCATATCCTCAGTCTTTTCTTGCCCCAGATGTCAGAAGACCCTAAAAAGACAAGGCCAAAACCAAAACACACCAAACATACCTGCACCAAAAATATATACAATATATACAAAGGTACCAGAATATAATCTCACCTACACAACCACCCCTAAACACAGAGGGGAAGGAGGGAGGGTATTGGACTGCAGCAATGTGGATCCTCGAACATCTACATTTATGGTAGGTACAAAACTGTACTATGTTCTTCATTCCACATTGCTGCAGTCCTAACTATTGGGTAGAATCCCAAAGCAGAGGTAAGGGAGGCTGGCAAATCATAAGGAAGCAGGAGCTGATAACATGCCTTGCAAAATAGCTGTGGCAAAACCAGCCCTAGACTTAGAGTAGAGAGGAAGGTGGTAATGCTTAGAGAAAGTATGCACTGAACTCCAAGTAGCTGCCTCCAAAATATCCTTAGTTGCCACCCCTTAGAAATGCTGTTGAAGTGGCAGTAGCCCTAGTGGAATGAGGCCTAATCCCAGCTGGAATCTCCTTGCCATGATGGGAATAACAAAATGCAATGCAGAACCCAATCCACCTAGAAATAGTTTGTTTTGACACAGGCTTGCCCTGAACTCAAAGCAAAAGAAACAAACAACTGCTGAGACTGCCTAAAATCCTTAGTCCTGCTTAAATAATAACGCAATTGCCTGTGTACATCTAAAGTGTGCAAAATCTTTTCCCCTTTATTTTGGGGATCTGCATAGAAAGTAGGCAAATGAATAGTTTGGTTTAAAGCCACACTAGAAACCACCTTAGGCATAAAGGAAGGATTAGTACGTAATGATACCCTATCCTTATGAAAAATCAAAAGGCTCAACCGCCATAAGGGCCTGTAACTCAGAAACCCTTCTTGCAGAAGTAATGGCCAACAAAAAGCAGTCTTCCATGACAAGTATTTCAGTTCAGCAGTAGCCAAGAGGCTCAAAAGGTTGTAGAGTAAGTTTCTCCAACACAAAATTGAGATCCCAAGCAGGAGTAGGAGCTCTACGTGGGGTCTTATATTCTTTGCCCTCTAAGAAATTGCTTGAACAAAGGATGTGAAAACAATGGTGGGTCACAATCATAGTGAGCTGAAATTGCTGCAGCATGAATCTTAATGGAAGAGAAAGACAAACCTTTGTCCAATAACTCAGTAAGATATTGAAGAGCCACACTCAAATTAGGCTCAAATCTCCAAATTCTTTGCTGCAGTCCAAAATAAAAATCTCTTCCATTTTTCATGTACACTTTCCTTGTACTAGGTCTTCTGGCTTCCATAATCACATTTAAAACTTGTTGAGGAAGTTGAGACCTGCTGTCTTTCAAAACAGAATATGCCAGGCTGTTAGATGAAGAGAGTGAAGCTTGACATTGAGCAGACGACCGTCCTTCTGAGACAACAGATGTGGAATCAAGGGTAAAGGCCATGGAGGCTTCCTTACCAGACTCCTCAGTAATGGGTACCAGTGCTGCCGAGGCCAATCTGGAGCTATTAAAATCATCCTTGGCTTGTCTTGTCTGACCTTTAGAAGCACCTTTGGGAGAAGAGGAAGAGGTGGAAAAGCATACACATGAAGATTTTTCCAACTGAAAGAAAGAGCATCCACTTTCCAAGCTGTGTGATGAAATCCCTTCGTGCAAAACTTTGGCAGCTGGTGGTTTAGTGGAGAAGCGAACAGATCTATGTCTGGAGTTCCCCATGACACTGTCAATTTTGAAATACATGAAGATCCAGTTTCCACTCGTGGGGATCCATGATTTGCCTGCTTAACACATCTGCTAAGGAGTTCTGTGCTCCGGCAGAAACCTTGCCTGAAGAGTTAGTTGCAAGCTGAGCGCAGTCTCCCATAAAATCATTGCTTGCCTGCACAATGGGTAAGAATGTGTTCCCCCTTGTTTGTTGATGTACCACATGACAGTTGTGTTGTCTGTTAGAATCAACACCTGCCCTGGAAGAAGTAACTCCTTGAAAGCCATTAATGCAAACTGGACTGCTAACATCTCTTTCATGTTGATATGTAGATGCTGTAGTCTGGCAGGCCACTTGTCTTGTATCCATTTTCCATCTAGATGAGCTCCCAAGCAATGTCTGAGGCATCTGTCGTTAGAATCTGACTCGCCTCTGGCCGGGTCACAGAGAGTCCCTTGTTTAGGTGACATTCCTGAGCCCACCACAAAAATTCCTTTTGAATGCAAGGTATTATTTGAATGACAGTGTCCAAATCCTGGCAGTGCTGTGTCCATAGATTTTTAGATACCATTGTAGCTTCCTCATATGCAGTTTGGCATTGGGAAGCACCAGAATACAAGATGCCATGAACCCTAAGGCTTGAAGGACTGTCCTTGCAGTCAGCCCGGACTGAAGAGATAGTTGATGGAAGTAACTGGATAGATTCTTTTGTTTGTCCGGGGTTAAAAGGCCATCTGGGCTGCTGTATTCAGTCTCACACCCAGAAAGCACATGTCTTGAGAGGGTACTAGACTGGACTTTATTTCGTTCACAGAATACCCTAGGCATCTTAGCACTGCTATAACATATTCCAAATGCTGTAGAAGGTCTTCCTTTTCTTGAGCCAGAATCAGGCAGTCGTCCAAGTAAGGATAGATTTGAATTCCTTTTAGCCTGAAGTAAGCTATCACTGGAGCCAGAACCTTTGTGAATACTCTGGGCAGTGGATAAGCCAAAGGGCAATGCAGAGAACTGATAATGAGAATTTCCAGCTCGAAAACGCAGATACTTCCTGCAACTTAGCCTTATAGGCACATGAAGGTAAGCTTCCTTGAGATCTAAAGTTACCATCCAGTGATCTTTGCCCAGCAGAGGTAAAAGCTGTTGTAACGTCAACATTTTGAACTTGGGAATGTCCAGATAAGTGTTGAGGATAGATAAATCCAGAATTGGTCTCCACGTGTTCCCCTTCTTTGGTACTAGGAACAGGCGAGAACAAAATCCTAGGCCCCATTCTGGCACAGGAACTGACTGAATGGCTCCTATTTGGAGCAACAGAGAAATTTGCTTGTGAGCCTCTGTTCTTTGTAGAGGAGGAATGTCTGGCATGCCTTTGAAAGGAGGCAAGGTATGGAAATAAAACCTGTAACCGTGGTGAATGATATCCAGAACCCATCTGTCTTGGGTAATTAAATCCCAATTTTCTTTGAAAAGAGACAGCCTTCCTCCCAGAGGTGCTGCCAGGCGAGAATGTACTGGCAGCTGAAAAGGCAGGTCATTGGGTCTGCTTACGAAAGGACTGACCCCTGCCCTCACCAGAAGTCTGAGCAGGTGAACTCCCTGTCCTAGGCCTAAAAGAACCTTGAGCTCTGCCCCTACCACGTCTAGACCTACCCCTAGACTGGGAATCATAAGCAGGATAAGTCCACCCCTTAGTAGGCCAATTTCTACTAAACTTTGGAGGCTGCACCTGCAAAAAATCTTTAACAGTTTGCATAGACTTAGCCTTGTCCTCCATTTTCTTTAAAACTGCTTCAACAGGCGAACCAAACAACACATCAGACTGTAAAGGAGCATCCAAAATCCTTGTCTTAACATGCTCAGCTAAGTTCTGATCTCTCAACCAGGCGTGCCTACGAAGAACAGAACCAGTGGCAGCCACCCTCGAGGAGGCCTGCACAGCATCAAAACCACACTGCAAGGAATGTTTACCCACCTGTTCAGACACATGAACTAAATCCTGCAACTCTTTACACTCAATACCTTCTGCCAGAGCATCCACCTTAGATTTCAATTGTGAAAGGAGGTAATTCTGATATTTTAACATGTGAAACTGACAATTCAATGCCCTCATGGCTAAAGTGGAAGAAGTATACACTTTCTTTCCCCATCTATCCAAAGCCCTTGCCTCTTTATCAGGAGGAACAGGATTTTTAACCACAGAAGCCTTCACACCTTTAGGCCCCTGAGAGACAGTTTCCGGGTCTGCCCTAGGACTCTTAAAAAGATACTTATGAGCTTCAGGCACCCTATAGTACCTATCCGGTTTAACTGGTGCAGGAGGCAAAGAATCAGGATTCAAGGAAGCCTCTGCAAAAACATCTTCCACCACATTCAGAACCGGAGGTATAGCTAAAGGCCTATGCTGGGGTAAAAACAAGAATTCCCTAAGCCTCTTCCTGGAATCAGAGAAATCTTGACCTTCCCATTTAAAATGCTCCCTCATGGAATGCAGTGTCTCTGAAAATGAAAAATCCTCAGGAGGAGAAGCTGAAGGAGTAGAATCATCCACATCAGAATCAGAATAAGGAGGATACTCCTGCAAGTCTTCAGCCGAAGACTCAGAAGCCTCCGAACAGTGCTCAAAACTCTCAAACTCAGGTTCCACCCTAGGCCTCTTATCAGGAGGGGGCATAGAACCTCTAATCATAGTAATCAAATCCTCTGCCATTTTAAGCATATGTTTCTTAGGCAAAGACCCTGAAACACTAGGAGAAACCCCCACTGAAGCTACACTAGGCCTGCCTCTCAAAGAAGCCTTGGAAACAGAGGGAGAGGCTCTAACCACCTTAGGAAGAGAGGGAAGAACAGCCACCTGAGAAGCCCCCTCAGCCTGGCCTACTTCCTGAGAGGATACATCCTGTAACAATAAAGTCTCTCCCTGAGACTCCAAAGAAACACCTGGCAGAACCTCCGGCTCCCTGAGCCTTCTAAAGAACCGGCGTCAGGGACTGTCGGTTCTTCCACTCTAGGCTTTGCTGCTTTATCCTTGCGCTTTTTGCCCGAAGCGGGCGTCGGAACATCCGACGGCATTTTATAATTACAACGCTTCCCAAACACTAACCTGGCACAGTCTAACCTTCTCTTAATAGTGCGTTTGTTAAATCTTGCACAAGAGCGGCATCCAACAACGCCGTGCTCAGGCCCTAAACAAGGTATACACAAAGAATGGTCTTCCCTATGACGTATCTCTTTCCCACAGGCAATACAGTTACTCACTTGTTCTGTCGGCCGGTTAAATACTGAGGCAAGAAAAAAACCAAAATATTCCCCAACGGGGTACTTAGCCAACTTTGATTCGGTCTGAAACTCTGACTTCAGAAACTTTCAGAACGCCAACCTGCACTCGCAAAATTGCTTCTGCATCGGACCATGCGGCAAAAAAGACTGAGGATATGACGTCGGTCATGCGCATTAGTACCCTGACGTACTGACGTCAGTCTAATGCGCCGTGACCGACGTCAGCCATATACTTTGGTATTCGGGCCGACTGGACAGCGGACTACCCAATAGTTAGGACTGCAGCAATGTGGAATGAAGAACATCTAGTCCTGTCAAGTATGCACAAGCACCAAAATGAAACATTTGCCACGTGACCACTTATGAAAAAAAAAGAAAGAAAATTTAAATTCACAAGACTGCAGTACTCAAGGTGCACTACACTGGCCTTTTAATTTGAGACCAAACAGGAAAATTAAAGTCCATGTATGCACAAGAACCAAAAGGAAACATTCCTCCCCTCAGTAGAAAATGCAGATTATGTGGAGGTGCTGTATAGAAGGGGAGCAGAGCCTTTTGGTAACAAGTGGAGGTGAGTATGCTTATTATGTCAGCCCAGTATAACTATATGCAGGTGATCCTAGAGCTTAAAACAAAAATCCCAATCCATATTGCACAGATGATGGCTCTTAGTCCAGGCTAACTCGATTCTTACCATAAGTAACAAGGGGTCCAGATGGACAATAGGGCTGTTGCCTGGAATGAGTGGGTTGACAGAGCAGTCAGGGGTTAAGGCTGGATGGTCAGTTGAGGAATAAAAAAACATTATTCTTGGGGCTATGTAGTTCTATGTGCTTAGCTATTCTTACAGAATTGCCTTTTATGCCCTTACTTAGGACTACAAAAAAAGTCATGCGGCTAGTCCCAGCACTGAGCTCCCTTCAACATTGTACAGCAATGTATATCAATAAAAGCTTTGAACTTTACCCTAAAACAACTACACATCACAAGACTGAAGTGTTGGTACCAGCAATCCCAGTATTATGAGCTGGCCTTAGACAGAGACAAAATATGCACCTCTTGTAGTGATTCCTAACTTTTTTGATGGCCAAAAGCACACTTAGTAGGTCCATGCTTTCTAGACATCAAAAAAGGAGAGCTTTTCAACAAAGCCCATAAAGTGGGCATCCAAAGAGACTTGCTGACATGCAATAAATCTGTTGGTAATGGGTCAGAAGTTGCCTTATATACCAAACACATGCTACCTCATAGCATTCTGTAGGATACGGAGTACAGTCACAAGGTTTTGTGTCTGACCGTGTAGAACAGATTGTCAAAGCTTTGTATCCTTTTAGTAGGGTATATATGTTGGCATTCCAGTTGTTGCATAGGTCTGGACATATACATACAAATAGGGGTATTATATTCAATAAAAGCTACATTTAGGTTCATAGGTTAGTACCAGGTAACTGCTCTTGTGGGTTATTTTAAGCCTAGCCAATGACCGCATGTCAGAATCAAACTCCGTACCTTGTATCTGTAAGTTAAACACCTTAATCATTATGCCAACCTCCCAAACCATTCAAAACTCTCCCTATTTTCTGGCCTTTACTCCCCCCAACCACTATTTTAGTAGGTCCAAGTTTCTCGCATTTACAGGTTCAGTGGCATGACTGCAACAGATACCATCCAAAAATGGGAAACCATGGTTCAGGGAGGCAGGATGACTTACCAAGATGGAAATACAAGGAAATGACTAAATAATTAAATCAGCAAAACTAGAATATCAAAAACAGACAATTCTGAAAGGCAGTTCTTTATTTTTTCTAAGGCAGCCCTTCTTTGAATAGGTGGGTCTAGGGAGGAGGGCACGGAATGCCACGTCCTGCTATTTTAATGAAGAAAAAAAAAAAAGAGTGTGCTGACTTGTACAGGAGTGGGGTCACTGTTTGTCCAGCAAGTCTTGCAGTGCACTAAGCAATGTCTCCACTATGGACATCTGGAATGGCGGCAGTAACCTATACAAAGTTATGAGCAAATGCAACCAATACAACTGAAAAATACAAACAAAAGCAGAGATAAAAATAATTCAAAATGTAATTAAAATAAACAACGGTCATGTGCAAAGCACAAGACAGAATAATGTGGTCAATGCAATTGTGCTGCTCTCAATAGTCACTCATAGGTAGGTACTAGGCTATTGGCCCTAGGGCCAATATAAGCTTAGCCAAAAACATACCCTGGCTTTCACCACCCAAGAAAATTATTTTATATAAAACTTCAAACCTAAGCAAATATTGCTCAATCACAAGGCAGACCCCTCTTTCATCCACTTCCTTTGGATAGCAAACACAGCACAATATTTTATTTTATATGATTTTAATGTTATTACATATTAGATCACTTTTGTGGACATGTTCTATCAGCTCTGTAAGCCAATGTACTAACAGCAATCATTATACTAGACTTCAGTTTAAATAAGAGGCAAACAATTTCCATCTACAGACATTAATATTTGTTCTAAAACAGTATAAAATATGGAAATTAAAACTACAAACAAACAAAACCTATATGCATGTTCTACAAAAGAAAATGCATCTAAAAACGGGTTAATTTAAATTAAATAACACACTCATACTTCTGAAGTATACCTCATCTGGGGTCTTAAAAAGTTCATGATGCTAGAAGTTTCACACTGAAAAGGTCAGTCACACATTTTGTGTTAGAAACCAACTGATAACCATGATTAATTCATTAAATGATCCATTTTATAAGTAAGACCAGCATATTTTAACCATCCTATGACCTTCCTAGATGGAAATGTTAGTAAGTTGTCAGTATGTGTTCCACATTAAGGGGGCTGGTGTTCCTCATTTTGGTGATGCAAGGCTCAGAGCTATGACCACACTATAGGGAGCATCTGAATAGTAAACACACACATCATAACTTGCTATTGACAACGATTCCCTCAGCTTCCAAGCTAGCAAATGCATGCAAGATAACACAAAGCATCTGTAACATACAGGAAATCCTACCCAAACATCACACATAAGAAAACACATATAAGAGAGGTCACAAGTCTAATCTATACGCTGATTTGACGGCACCATTACCCTAGCAGGCAAAGACTTAGTTCTGTAAAAATGTACAAGTAGTTGCCTAACAAAGAGCTGCACATCTTGTACAAAACAAATTAAAAGTTTAATTTCTTTCTGGTTATAAGAAGTTGGCTTGACATCGCGTGGTAACCCCAATTCAGACAATCACGTTTTGAAAAGCGCTACCCATTATAGACGTATATGCGCACACACACAAATACACAAAAGTACATCAACAGCTGCAAAGTCAACTACAGCCCTTTCATTTCCTCGTACTATGCTGCAACTACATACTACTACTGAATGAAAGGGAGGATAAATTACAATATTAAATCATATTAATCTGTAATCCACACAACAAACTTGACAGTACCGCAAATACCTGAAACCCCATTACCTCCAAAGAAAGACATGATGTTAAACCCCCCCTCTCATGTTAGATGCGACTCGAGGTGATTCAGTCAGTAGTTAACCAATGACAGCAAAATTATAATGTGAAATAGGAATCTCAGTATTGAACGAGGTGCACACATAAAAGGGCCTGGTTATCAGTCTTGCAAGGCTTACGATGTAATTAAACTTCTGTTAAACTGTCACTAAACACTTAACTTGAACACATTGAAACTCTCCGTATTTCAAACCTCCATGGAAAAAAGTATATGCATAAAGTACAATTAGCAGTGATAACGTATGCTTGTGCCTGCACTGCTTATCATACCTCTAACATGATAGCCATCCTGAGAACATCCTTAGAAATATTCTCTTTACATTGTTTACAAGATGCACATCCACTCTTAGCATACTCTGCTTTATATGGTTTTCTTCAGTCATGTTGCCTGTCTAACTCAAACACAGGTAAATGCTTTGGTTAGTACCAAAACTAATAATAAACACCGCGTGTATCCGACACTCAAGATATATAGCACAAAATGAATTTCTGTCTGAATTTCTGCAAAATGAAGATTGGAAAAAAGGAATGACTGATTTAAACTATCACAATAACACTTATGGAGATGATCACAGAACAATGAAAGTTAGGTCTGGGGGTGGAGTTGTTTGGCAAGCGGCGGCTTGGATTGCAAGAATCCAACTGGCTGCCACCACTTGCTTCAGGGAAAATATACAGAATCAGCTTGCTATCTGCAAGCCGATTTTCTCCAAAATGTTAAATGCAAACATGATGTTACTCCATCATTAAAATGAAGTTGAGAAGTTACCTGACAAAGTTCAGGTACTTTTTCAACTTAATTTCTAACAGTGGAGCTAAAAAGGGACTGTGAATTTACTGGCGCTTGTGGAAGGCACTCGGTTGAAACAGCTTACATTTTCAAGTGCCTCACAGAGCACTCGGATGTATGCACTAAGGCGCCCTGAGAAGGTACTCGGGGTTAATGAGTATTGCTAATATTTAAGCATATGAAATTGACAGTTTAAAGCCCTCACAGCCAAAGTAGCAGAAGTGTAAACCTTTTTTCCCCCATCTGTCTAGCGCCCTTGAATCCCTATCAGAGGGGATAGGGTTTTTTGCAGTAGAAGCCTTGACCCCTTTGGGACCCTGAGAAATAGTTTCTGGGTCAGCAGCAGGGTTTTTATAAAGGAATTTATGTGAATCTGGAACCCTGTAGTATCTGTCTGGTTTAACAGGGGCAGGGGGTAAAGAATCAGGAGAAAGGCCGGATTCTAAAAATACATCATCTACAATGTCTAACACAGGAGGAATAGCCAGAGGCCTGTGTTGAGGTAGTAAAAGAAAATCTCTAAGCCTTTTCTTAGATTCTGAATAGTCTTGGCTCTCCCAGTGGAAGTGCTCCCTCATGGTATGCAGGATTTCCCCAAAAGAATAATCCTCAGGCAGGGAGGCTGAAGGGATAGATTCTTCAGCATCAGAATCCTCATAAGGAGGAAGAGAGTATTCCTGTTCAGAGGAGGAGTCAGAGGACATGGAAACCTGATCTGAAGATTCATATTCTGTCTCTTGCCTAGGCCTCTTGTCTGGAGGGGGATGGGAACCCCTGATCAAGGTAATTAGGTCTTCGGCCATTTTGAGCATCTGTTTTTTTACGCATGAAGTCTGTCCAGGAGAATGCTGTACTTGTTTCTTTGTCTTTAGAGCTGCTTTAGTCTTTGCTTTAGAAGCTGAAGTACGCTTTACATATAACTGTGTAGGTCTGAAAACACCCTCAGAAGCTGATGCTTGCTCAGCGGCTCCGGACCCATCTGAGGGAATAGTTTCCGAGTGTCCAATACCTTGAGTATCCCAGAGGCCTAGATGGCTTCACGTGGGAGTCGTCAGAGGCCTGTTGCTCTGAGGTAGCGGGCGTCAGGGGCTGTGAAAGTGCCTCACTGAGAACCGGCGACTGGCTTAGCGGAAGCCTCATCAGTTTTGGACCTCAGATGCCTGTCCTTTTCTTCTTCCTTGTGCTTTTTAGAAACTCCGGTTGTCGGTTGTTCCCACAGCATTATATAATTGAATCTTCGGCCAAAGTAATGAAAAGCAAAATCATACCGACGCTTAATAGTGCGCTGGTTAAATCTAGCACAAAACCGACAGCTAGCAACGTTGTGATCAGGGCCTAGGCAAGTAATACAGTAAGAGTGAAAATCCTTATGAGGTATTTGCTTCCCACAAGAAATACAATTGTTAACTTTTTCTGACATTGGTCTGGAGCAAGAAAAAAGTTTCCCCAACAGGGTCCTTAGCTTTAATGTAGACTTCAGATCTGAAATTCGTCTTTGAAAATCTCAGGAGTCGGCCGACCAGCACTTGCAAACTGCTTTTGCTTCGGTCACCGTGCGGCAGGAAAGACTGGAGAAAATGGCGTCGGCTGCATCTTTTATACCTCTGGCGCACTGACGTCAGGGAAGAGGCAACAGCAACCGATGCCGGACCTAGACTTTGGAATTCAGGCTGACTGCGGGTAGACTGCCAGTAGGATAACCCAAGTGTAATGACTGCAACAGTGAAACACGAACATCTGTTTGAGATGACTGAGGGAGTACAGAGGGGCTAGGTTGTTGGTCTAGACCAGGATTTAGAAGTTGGTTGACTGAAATCCAGGAGAGTTTTGGGTTGTTGTGATCTAAAGTCTGGAGGTTGGTATAATATGATTTATTATCAAATTAAATCTTTTGATTGGTGGTATTTCTGAGTTATTTATATTTTTGCAGGTTAGACTCTGTCCTGTTTTTTTTTTTTTTCCAGGTTTCCCATGCTTTGTCACTGTATTTCATAAATTGATAAGTCTACAGAGCCAAAAGTGCTGGATTTTCCTTGGTACTTATACTGAATGCACAATTAGAATAATGAGGAAAGTGCTGCTGAATAGGTAGACAGCATTGTCAAGTTGAAGGGTTAGTAGTAAGTTCCACTTTATTATTTTTATATTTAAAATGAAGGCATTTTTTGAAGGACGATATATTGCATGTGTGGTTGCAGTGATGGAGTTTACGGACATTGTGGTAATCCTTTACAGGAGGAATGTAGTCATGTATGGAGACGAGGGGAGCACTAAAGGAGATAAATTTGTTTGCAGTGTTGGTAAGGATCCAAAGGTGGATGTCCCGCCAGAACGTTTATTGTACTTAGCTGGGGATATAATAAGCTAAATTAGCCTATACAGGTTTATTGCATCATTAGAAGTGTCATTACTTACAGTCTGACAGTCAATATTTAGATTGTCTATTATTAGTTTCCTGTGGAATATTTGAAGCCCAGAGGAAGAATTCTTGTTCTCTATTTGTATTGTTGCATAACAAGAATTTACATTCCTCCAGGAAAAGAGACTTATGTTTATTTTGTTATAGAAAGGCCATGAGAACACCATTACTTATTGCTGAAGGGTTTGCGGGATGAAGGGTTAACAGAATTGTAAAGTGTACCACCACCTGCCTTTTACTGGGTCTATTGATACTGTATGCTGGAGGAAGAATTTTCTCGTCTTTTATATTTTGCTTTAGTCAAGTCTTAGTAGCTACAATGACATCTGGTGAGTAGTATGCTATCCAGGCATGGGATTCTGCTAGATTATTTATCATGCTTCTTACACTTGTATTAAAAAGATGTAGACTGGATAACTTAATGGGTTGAGAGGAGCAAGACAGAGTTAGAAACTGTGGAGGTTGGTGTGTTGTAAGAAGGACCAGGATTTGGGTGGATAACTCCACATATTTTGATAGTCCAGACTGAGTGCAGGATGGAGGGGGGCCATTTAAATCTGGATTCAAATCTAATTCTTAGTTTTAAGAGTATGGGATTTGGCACCAAATGGCTGCTCTTGAATAGCAGAATGAAAGTTGAGGGGAATAAGTCTGTAGATATATTGAAGTTAAAGTTGGTAGTGTACTGAGCCCGTGAAAAGGTGCCTGGGAGTGGTAGTGGGTTTTTGTAGAGTGCAGTTGATAGGTTAGATGGATGTGTCAGTATAACTAGAACAGGGATTATAATTAAGCAGGAAAGGAGCAAAAGGTGAGTTTGTATGAAGAACTGGAGATAGTATTGTTAGAAAAGTTAGGGTGTGAGTTGAGTGATAGAGATGATGGAGAAAAGGACTGTGTGTGTACGTAGGTAGAGAGGTAAGTTTAACTTTATATAGTGAGGGAATAATTTTGGGAGTGAGGGAATTAAAGGAAGGGTAGCAAACAAAAGTTTAGAGAGTGGTTTACTGTGAAAGGAAGGGCAATAAAGTGAAATTTAATGATTAATGTTCTACAGAAGCAGAGAGACAGAGGTAGAGAGGTGTAAGCAGTATAAACAAGATGAGGTGAATGCTGAGAGATATAGAAGAAAAGATGAGAGATTAACTGTTTATAGTAAACCAGAGAAGAGACACCCTAAGAAAACAATTCTGTGAGGATGAGTCAAGTAAGAATTTTGCACATTCTCCCGAAACCCCAGCCTGTGCAGATCATCTCGCACCTCACCCAAATGAGGGTCCTGACACTTCAAAAAAAAAAAAAAAAAAAAAAAAGGAAGTCATCTAAATAAGGAAAAATGTGAATGCCTTGCAGTCTGCAGTAGGCTATCACTAAAACTATACACTTTGTGAATGCCCTTGGAGCTCTGGAAAACAAAAAAGGTTAATGCAGAGAAATGAAAATGTGATCCAGACATGGAAAACTTTAAGAAACATTTAAAATCTGGTGCTATAGGAATGTGATAAGCAGCTTTTAAATCTAGAATCACTTAAACTTAAAGGTATGAGAGGCAACAGTTCATGAAACGGTAACATTTTAAACTTTCAAAGTTTTACAAACTGGTTTAGAAAGGAGGGGAAAGCTCTAGGACTAGTCACCACGAGGCTTCTTTCTTTGGCACCACAAACATTCATAAATAACTTCTTTCAGAGAGGGAAGGTCACCACCTGAGTTATAAGGTGCTGAATGACAGCAGGGAAAAAAGTAGCCTGATCTGGTGGATGAGGAGGAATCTGCTGAAAAGGCTCGAGAGATTCCCACTGCCTTCCGTATCCCTGATGAATTACTGCCAGAACCCATATGCTTGAGAATATCTTTTGCCAAACAAAGACAAACAGAACCAGATATTTGGGAAGAAATAGAGGCTTGCCAAGGTGAGGATTGTGCAGATAGTTACTGAGACTTGTTGGATTGTCCCCGTTTCTGGTGAGCTCCTTCTTTCGTTTTGGGGCTCGCTCCTTGCAATTATTTAAAAGTCTGCTTACCAGCAGCTTGTTTTGTCTGCTAATTTTGCTTTTTGAAAAACATTGCAGAAGTAGCTGTTAAAACCTTGACAAACTTGGAAAAGGAAAGCTAAAAAGTATGACAAACTTCCTGAATCGGCTTACTTCTCTCATCACTCTTTTTAAGGACCTCTGCAGCAGATGGTCCAAATACAACCTCACTACCTAAAGAAGAATTTAAAGTTTCAGCTTATACATCCTCAGAAAGATGATGTCCATACAACCAAGCAAACCTCCTCATATAAGCAAGGGCAGCTACCTAATACTTACCTATGTACTTATAAACGCTCCAGTGGCAGTGGCTCTGGAGGTGGCATCAGCAGAATCATAAGGACACTTTAAAGAATGTTTAGTTAGTTGAGACACAGAAGCAATAAAATTACACAAAGAGATTTCCTCAAATGAAAGAAATGAAGCCATAATGTTCCTCATACTCTCAAAAGGAGCAAGAATAAACTAACATGCGAGCTTGACAAATAAGTGTTGTCCAATGATTCACTATTTTTCTGAAATCTTTCTTAGGCTTTTCAATCCTTATCAGATGGGAGGGACTAGTGTTTACCTGATGTTTAGCAGCAGCTGGATTTACCAAATAAACCACTACAGGGTCTAATCTGAAGTTACAAAAAATTAATTCACAAGACTGGGGAACGTTATACAATCAAACGCCTTTCTTAGGGGCAGCAGACTAGCTACCAGTCAAAAAGAACAGTTGGAAATGGAGTAGGTTCAGGAAATTCCAGTTACAACAAATCAGTATTTCTTTAAAGGTCGTGAAAGATCGATCATTATGTTCCCACTTAAACAACTGATTTATTCAGGATATGGTTTCAGAAAAAGAAAATCCTTTCAAGTAACTAGCAGAAAAAACACTTGCCTCAATCAGAATCTGAAACCGGAAGAGAGGCAAAATAAGTTGTCCCTTCACAGTCATTTTCCTATTCAATGTCCTGAACATCCTCAAGGCAGTGAAGAGTTCCTTTTTCTCTTACCAGTAACACCAAAAACTGATAGGATCAACAGCCTGAACTAAGCTCTGAGCTAAGCCAAACAAACCGATCCTGTCCAAAGTAATTGAGACATTTGAAGATAAATAATATTTTGCTTTCATTCCAGAGTATGTTGTCCTTTGGATGAGACAATAAACCAAAGTCTCATCTACTTCAGATGGTGGTAGTTTAGGTGGATGTAAAAGTTCCCAAGGCACCTATCAAAAAGAGTAGGATTTTCATTTGTATACATATATAACAATTCATATTTTTATATATTTACATACTTTAACATCATTCAATATATTGATATTTCCATTTTAAGCATTCCCTTCCACTCTTTTACCCACAACCAAAACCATATTTTCCAGTATTTTTGTCAATGTCAATTTTCCCGATTTCATTAAGCTTTTCATTACATATAGTCCATGTTACATAGAATATGATTCTGTCCTTTTTCATAGCTTCATTCTGGGATCGTGTCCCACAAAACCCATACTCTATCATGTTCATGCTTAATATTTCAAATTTGAAATAACTTTTAATCAAATCATGTTTATATACTTCTTTTCACAGTTTTTGAATTCTCTCACATTTAAAAAGAAAAAAAAATTCTGTATTTTACAATTCTTTACATTTATTACATATTCTATCCTATTTTCTCTGCATATCTGCTCCCACTGGTGATTTTCCTATGGACAACCTCCACAAAAAAAATCATTGTACGCTAATTCTTTTATAATTTTCTGTATCTCATCATTATTGCTTTCTTCTTCTCTATCTCTAAGTCTTTCCATGGATTCACCAAATAAAAGGATATCATACCATTCTTTTCTATCACATTATCTATCACATTATCTTTTAATTTCCAAAATACAATTTTACGGTAAAATTCTTCCATTTCTTTATTAATAACACTTTCTTTTTTTTCATTTCCATTTCTTCCCAAATTTCTCTATATTTGCAATATATTATTGTTTCTGTCAAATCTTTATTATTTTTCATTATTCCTTTTAGTACTTTATAGGTTCATAGGTAGGTACTAGGCTATCGGCCCTAGGGCCTATGTAAGCCTAGCCAACAAGGTTCCCTGGCTTTCACCATCTATGGATGCTATTTACATGCGCCGCTGTCTAGCAGGGCCACCAATGTGATTCCCAGGGTGAATTTCCTATTACCCATCCACTCATCAAGATTCTTCTTGAAGAGTGCTAGTGACAAACTCTGTTTGACATAGATAGGTAGTCTGTTCCAGAGTATGGGAAGTCGCTAGGACAGGAATCTATCCCTCCAGCATGTTCTGTTAATTTTGGTAAAGAGGTTTAAGTCTCTAGAGCGAGTGGCTCTGAGGGATTGGGATTTTATTAGGTGTAGCATTGTCCAGCAGCTCAGGGTCTGACATAGCTTTGTATGTTAGGCAGAGATCACCTCGGAGTAGGCGATATGCTATGGAGTAAAGCTGGAGTTTTTTGAGGTGGTCAGCATAGGATAACTGATAGCTGATAACTCTTTGTGAGGTATTTTTGTGGCCTTTCTAGCTGCTGTAGATATGTTGTAAGGTACATTCCAAATTGGGTGTTGTACTCTATAATGGGTCTGATGAGAGCCAAGTAGAGGGGGACAATGACTTCTTTTTTCCTGGATGAGATCCCTTTCATGATCAGGTGTGCCACGTAGAAGGATTTCCTGACTACTGTGGTGATGTGATTATCAAAGGAGTCTACTTGTCCACTAGAGTCCCGAGGTCTCATGCCTTCGGCGTTAAAAGGGATGCTGCCTATGTGACAGTCCATGGGTACAGGGTTCTTACCAAAGGGGATGACAATGCATTTTTTGGCATTGAGCTTGAGGCCATGGCTCTTGACACCAGGCATCAGTCTCAGTGAGGCCCCTTTGCAGGATGTTCATGTCGTTTGGGGACTCTACTATGGCACACAATTTGCAGTCATCTGTGAACTTTGTCAACCAGAGGCCCTCTGTGTTGGCCTATACTTCAGGAAGTAAATCCCAAACAGGAGGGGTCCCAAGACTGAACCCTGTGGTACTCCACTTGTCACAGGTTTGGAGTCAGATTTGAAGTCCGCAGTTTTTACAGTGTGGGTTCTGTCTGTGAGCCAGTTGCTGACCCATCTTGTGATCTACGGATTTTTACCCAGCTTAGTGAGT
Organism: Protopterus annectens; assembly: GCF_019279795.1. Lineage (NCBI taxonomy): Eukaryota > Metazoa > Chordata > Ceratodontiformes > Protopteridae > Protopterus > Protopterus annectens. The sequence continues at coordinate 773,030,317 of NC_056743.1, read as the reverse complement.
TCTTCTACGATACCCGAATGGGGGATGGTGTCAAAACCCTTGGAGAGGTAGAGATAGGCTGTGCGGACTGCCTTACCCTCATCCACGGCTTTAGTGACGGTTTCAAAGAAGCTGATCGGGTTCAGAAGACATTATCTGCCCTTCACAAATCCGAACTGTTTTGGGTCCAGAGTTTGGAGGTTACCAATATCCTTGTTTATGAGTTCCATGATGATATGCTCCATGGCCTTATACACCAGGCTCGTCAGGCTAATAGGGTGTTAGTTCCCCGGGTCCATGGTGGTTCCCCCTTTGTGGAGTGGTACAACTGTTGAGTGCTCCCTTCAGTGGGTACAAAGCCTGTCGAGAGGCTATGATTTAACATGGTGCTTAGGTGGGGAACTAGTTTGTTCTGAAGTTCATGTAGAACGCATCCAGGGATACTATCCGGTCCTATGGATGCTGTGTTCTTGGGATTCGATAGTGCAGTTCTCACCTGTTCAGTTGTGATTGCAGGGGCACTGCATTCTTCTGGTATGGATATGGGGCCTTTGAGAAGTGAGGGAGGTGGGGGTAAAGTTAGCACTGAACCTATCAGCCAGGATGTTGGTGATCAGTTGGTTCTGTGAATTTTGTGCCATTGTGCTGTAGCTCAGAGCAGATCTGGGTGTTGCCAATGAGATTCTTGACACAGCTATAGAATGCTTAGTCAGTGGCAATCTTATTTTCATGTTTCACTTTGGAGGATTTTATGAAAGATCCCAGCTTCTTGCTGAGGTTGACCAGGGAGCTCCTCCACTCATGGAATTTTATTCTCTTTTCCAACAGTTTCTTCCTTCTGTTGTAGAGTTTGTTAATAGCAGGGGATCACCAGATTGGTTTCCTGTTTTTAGAAGTCTGTGTCTTAGTTCTATTAGGGATGGCACAATCCAAGCACCCGAGTAGGTGCTTATAGAGTGCATTCATATAAGATTCAGCAGTGGTAACTGTATTGTTCATCTGCATGGGTGTTGGGAAATTGGCCACTTTTGCCTTAAGTAGTACGAAGTTGGCTTTGGATAAGTTTTTTACTGTGGTTTCCTTAGTGGGGGGTGGGGGGGTGGGGGCGGGATGTGGATATCTTGGCTGATTAGTTTATGGTCGGATCTGACCAATGAGGAGTTTACTTCAGGTGTGGAGCACCTGTCACTCATGTTGGTAATTATTAGGTCTAGGATATTTTTGCCCCTGGTAGGGGTGGGGACAAGTTGATCCAGGGCACTGGAGTTTACGAATTCTAAGAAGTGTTGAGGAAGAGAGTTAGTACAAGAGTAGTTTTCCCAGTTAATTGTGGGGTAGTTAAAATCTTCCAATATTAGGGTGTTTGGTTGGACCCTGATATTCTGTATTACATCAAGAAAAGAGGAGTGGGAATCCTGGAGCATGGTGGGGGATCTGTAGCAAGCTACACTATGGATTGCAGTTTTGCAAAGTTAGTTGCACTTGTACAATTTCGGATAAATTATGTTAGGCAACTAGCCTGGAGGTTTAGTTGTCCTTAATGAATATGGACACACCTCCACCCTTGGTGTTCCGGTCCTGGTTAGATGGCAGAAAGGTATGGTATGAGTTATATCCTGGTAATGCAGGGGTATTCTCTGGAGCCTTGAACCAGGTTTCAGTCACTGAACAGATACCAATATTCTCCAGTTTAAGGAGTACCTCGAGTGAGTGCATTTTGAGGTTTAGACTTCAAGTGTTGAGTAGCATTACCCTCAGGTTTTGCTTGCCTGTATCAGTTACGGTGATGGTTTTGTTTTTTGAGCTTTGCCTAAAAAAGGCACAACAGGGGTGGCAAGAGCCTTAGCCAGTATCCGGAATCCCAGGGGTGACAGGTGCAAGCCATCTCTGGAAAAGCATCATGGTCTGTCAACCATGTCGTCCCAGGCAGACAAATACTGGATCCCATTTGAATGACACCAGACGTTTAGCCAATTGTTTAAGTCTATCATTTTGTCCTTGTATCGTGGTATCATTCTGGGCTAAGGTAGGATGCTACTCAAGGCTAGGGTCATATCTGCCTGGATTACAAGATCAGAGAGCTCCTCCATGTCTCTTTTCATGTAATCCAAGGAGATATATCTCAGGCCGTTCACACCAACATGGACAATGACTGGGTCATATTTGTACTTGTTGTGGAGTGACCTGAGTGTGAGGGGGTTATGTGGCGGATCCTGGCACCCAACAGGCAGCTAACAGTAACCTTCTCCTTGCCTATTCTGGTGAGTGGAACATCAGTGTGTTTGACTACAGAGTCATCTATGACCAAAGTGTTTGGTATGTAGTTTTGCCTTATGGGCATTGGTTGAGTGGCACACTGAGTCTGTGTGCTGTGTCTCTTTTGGGTTGTGGTGAGGGCTGGAGGTTGCTTGCATTTCTGCTTTGGAGATCTCGGTTGTTTGGGTAGCTTATTACTGAGAGCCTCCAAAAATAATTGTGTGTATGTGTGGGTCTTGGTGGTGTAGATGTACTGGGAGTATGTGGTGTGTGTGGTGTGGAGTAGGTGTTTGCCTTCTCCTCCTGACTGACAAGTTCATTCTTGGGTAGAGAGAGCTTTACCTCCAGTTTGGCTAGATAAATGCATCTGTCACAGGTTGTATTGTTGGATGGTAGGAGGAGAGGGTTATCGGTGTACATGAGGCAATTGCTACATTGCCTCAAGATGTCCATATTCATCAGGTAGACAGGAGAGAACACCGGGCGCTGTCCCTTGGACATGCCCGAATAAACACTATTTGCCTGAATAAACACTATTTACCTCTACACAAGTGAGGAAATTAAATACTATAGCTGTTTTCCTCTAAGCAAATGAGGAAAGATAAGTACAAAAACTGTTTTCCTCTAGGTAATGAGGAAGGTTGAGTGCTGTAGTAATTTGTAACTCATTTAGTGCTTACAGCAAGTTCTGAACCAGTACTGAGCATGTAGAAGCAAATTCAAGTTCTAAAACTAAGAATCTGGCTAGTTCTAAGGGAAAAAACTGAAGAGCAGACTTTATGGCGCCAGGAATAGTTTAACCCTAGCTAAGCGGCACTGCGCGATGTACAAACTCACGCAAACATGGGTTTTTAACTCAGAAACTTGAAAGGGATTAGCCCAAAATGGCCAATAAGGTAAATTTCAGAGCTGGAGACCACTCCACTTGCGGCAGATAGGCTGCTCTAGTGCTTACCACTCTCACTGATAAACAGAAAGACCTCCCACTGGCACAACAAGGTCTGGATCACCAAGAAAAACAAACTAAAGTCCTGAAACCAGCAGATCTGGGATCCGGACTATTCTAGTATAGGAAAGGGCAAGATACGATCAGTACAGATAGTATTTTTTTTAATTTAAGCAGAAAAAGCACTTAAAACAGCATAGAATGCACAGAAAAGGCTGTCACACTTGAGTGTGATGCCTACAGTTATAAATTCAGTTACATTTTAAGCTTTTAGCAGGAAAAACAAGTGTACACACAGTAAAAATGAATTAACAGTACAATGCAGCAGTAAAAACGAATTAACAGTACAATGCAGCAGTAAAAACGAATTAACAGTACAATGCAGCAGACATAGAGCAAATGACAGTAAAAATGGCTTTTTAAAGTGCGATTAGCTTAAAACAGTTAAAAGAAAGCCAAAAAGTTATTTAGAACAGCAAAAAGTCTCTCCTTCGCATTTTCTGGTGCTGTAGTAGTCTGCAGGTTGCCCAAACAGGATCCGCCGAGCTAAAACAAGCGCAAACCCACGCAAACACGGATTTTTAACTCAGAAACTTGAAAGGGATAGGCATTAGCCCAAAATGGCCAATAAAATAAATTTCAGAGCTGGAGACCACTCCTCTTGCAGCAGATAGTCTGCTCTAGTGCTCACCACTCTCACTGATAAGCAGAAAGACCTCCCACTGGCACAACAAGGTCTGGACTACTCAGAAACACAAACTAAAGTCCTGAAACCAGCAGAACTGGGATCCAGACTATTCTAGTATAGGAAACCACTCCTCTTGTGGCAGATGGGCTGCTCTAGTGCTTACCAGTCTCACTGATAAGCAGAAAGACCTCCCACTGGCACAAGTTCTGGACCACTCAGAAACACAAACTAAAGTCCTGAAACCAGATGATCTGGGATCCGGACTATTCTAGTATAGGAAAGGTCGGGAAAATGAGCAGTACAGATAGTATTTTTTTTTTAATGTAAGCAGAAAAAACACTTGAAGCCCAAACAGGATCCGCCGAGCTTATAAATACTTAAAGCGGCTGCATGCACATTCGGATTTATCAGCCCCAATCCCCTTGTTCATCTTTCATATACAAATTTCCTCTCTTAGCTGGGTTCAATGACTCCCAAATAAATGAAAAACATTGTCTGTGTAATTTCTTTTCCATATTTCACTGGCATCATATAAACATCTGAAATGTAAGCTATTTTACCTATTATTATGGTGTTTATTAAATGTGTTTTCTTTTTGTATGAAAACCTATATGTCTTCCAGAATGTGATCATGTCTTTGATTCCTTTAATAACTTTATCCCATTGTTCGTGTCTGTATTCTGTCCTTCCAAATACTATTCCTAAAATATCTATACTCTTTTCATTACATTTCACACCTCCAACACCTTCATACCCAAATCCTTTACTTTTCTCTTTATTTATGCTTAAACCAATTTTTTCAACTGTGTACTCAATTTTTCATTAATTTTTTTTCCATCCAGACTTTTTTTGCTATTACAATATGATCAGCGTATACATTATTGGTAATTGTATCTCCTCCTCCACTCTATATTTTCCCTCACTTGACATTTTATTAATTTCCATTACTACCATGTTCATGATTATAGCAAAGATCATAATGCTTGCAGGACATCCTTTTTTATACCACACACTATTTTCAAATAATCACCAATCCAACAGTTTATGTTCAATTTCACATAATTCTTTTCATATATTGATTTAATTACTGATAATACTGTTTCACTTATGTTGTAATGTTGTATGCTTTTAAAATTCCCCATAATGCTTTTTACTGAATATCATATGCCTTACTGACATCACCTATCATGATTTTTGTTTCCACTGTTTTATGAATTTCATCAATTGCTTCAATTATTATCCACAAAAGGTCTTAACTCCCCCATTACATTTTCTCCCAAACAAATTCTGATCATATAATCTATTTTACACTGTAGTTTTTTAGTTAATATTCTCATGAAAAATTTATAATCTGTTTTATTCAGTATAATTGATCTCCAATTTATTGCATCTTTATCTCCTTTTTTATAATATAAATTTTATCACATCTATATAAATTTCTTTATGCTTAATTACTCTTTCTAGCCACTCATTCATTATTTCTATAAACACCATTTGTTGCCTGTCATACATTTCTTTATATATACTATATTCAATTCCGTCCAAGCCTGTAGCTGAATTAATGTTAATATCTTTCAAGATCTCATTCAGCTTATTTATATTTTCTCTCTAAATATACATTATCTTCCTTATTTAATTTTTCACATTATACACTTGTTCTGTGTTAACTTTTTTTATATAAATGTAATGCATATTCTTTAATTATTTCATATATTTCTCTGTTTTTTTTTTGTTTCCCCTTATTTGTTCTTCTTTTACTATCTTATACAACTATGGTGCTGTTACTTCTTTTTCCACTGGAAGCAATATTTTTGTATAATTTAATAACCCTATCCTGCTTTCTTTTATACAATTCTTTTTTATAAAACATTTTTTTCTTCTCTAGCAAGTCTTTAAATATTTTTTTTACTTAATACTTTGTATTCCATTTTTCCTTTTCTTTTCTATACATTCTAAAAATACTTTTTTGTATTTCTTTTTTAATCAAATCTATCGTGTTGTCCAATTTTCATAAAAATCTCACATACTGATATGTTGCTGCCATAATTCTGTAATTTCTTTTCTTTCTCCTGAAACTCTTTCATTTACTCTTTTATGCCTTTTCCCATTTTAATACATTCCTTATTTTCATGAATTCTTATTCAAATCGCCACACGAGAGAACCCATTGTATTTAATTCCTTTGTGTGTAATTTTTAGGCTTTCTGTTATAAAAAAATAATCAATTTTTGTCTTAATTTCATTTTTTATAAGTCCAGTGTTTATTTCCCCATATTTTTTTATTTTCCACTTTTCATAACTTTAGTAACCATTTCAACATCACAACTATTCTTTTTATTTCTGAAATTACAATTAAAGTCACCTATCATTATTATATCCATGTTAATGCAGACATGCTTATGTATACTTTTAAACATTGTTTATCTTTCTTTTTTATCACATTTGCATATAAAGCTATTAATCTATACACATGTTTTCATCTTATATCTACTAATGTTATTCGGCCCAGTTCTACTATTGTAATACCTAATATTTTTATATTTTCTTGGCATAGTATACATACACCTGAACATTTTTATTTGCCTGTATTCCAAATAACAGTACCATTCCAAAAGTTTTCTGCTTGTACACTTTCTTCTTCTGTTAGCATTCTAAAGTCTTCTAATGATATTAACTGAGCATCTACTGCAGCACACCATTGTAAAATACTAATTCTTCTCTTAATATTCTTCATACTATTCATGTTCAAAGCTAATACTTCAGCTTTATAGAACAGTCATTAAAATAATCTTGTTATAACTTACCTTTCTTGTTCTCTCATACCGTTATATTTTTACATTTTCTTTTTCTTTCCCTAGCTTTCTTTCCTATTGAATCTTTCTTGCCTTTTATTATATGCAACTCTGAATCTTCCTCACTTGTTTCATTTGTCTCTTTCTTTGTCTTTCCCTTTAAATTTAAATACCATTTCTATGTTTTTTTCTTGTTGTGGTTTGTGTTCTTGTAAAGCATTCTTTTCTATTTTTCTTGTATAACTTAATTTTCATTTCCATTTTCTTGTATTTCTACCTCACATTCTAACAAAATGTCTTACATTCACTTCACATTACGACCTGTCTGACCACATAAATAACATCTTTTTTGTCACACTTAATTAAATGATCACCTTTTCCACAAAAATAAGTCTTTGGTTGTCCTCTGTACCTCACAAAACCTCTATTGCCATGCACAATAATAATACTAAGTATGTGTATCAAATAGTCATTCTCCATTTTTAAAATTATTCTACATTCCCAGCCCCAAGTCCACAATTCTCTCTCATCATGGATTTTAGTAGTTTCCACCACTTCTTTACATATTGTCAACACATAGTTTCTCAGTTTTGCTCCCACTTCAGTTCTAAACTGAATCAAGATTTTTTGTTTGCCTGAGAAAGGTTTGCACAACATATTCTGACCATGGAAAGGCTGCTTTCTTTTTTCATGGGCCTCCAAAATGTTTTTCATAGCCTGGCCAGTTTCACGAAACAAGTCACACAGAGTTTATTTCTTAATTAAAATTGAAGCTCTTACCTCTTCAGCTTTTACTCCCATAGGTGAACCAGCATTGTCCCATACCTCATATCTGTATAGGCCTTTTTCTTTTTTACTGCTCACCCAAGCAACTTATTTTTTCTTTACTTCCTTCATCTCTGTCTTCTCCTACACTCCTTCTTCCACAGTCTGAGCACATGGCTTTTTTTCTGGAACCTTCCCTCGACCCTTTTCACTCTTTTTCTCCCCCTTCCATTTTTTCCACAATGACACTCCATGATACATCAGTTCCACTTTCTGGCTCACTCTGGTTAACTACCTCCTCCAGATACTCATTCCACATCTCTCCCACCTGGAGGGTTGAAATATCACATTTTATGCCATTTCTCCTGTTTCAAACAGGTTTTTCTGAAATTTTTTTTCTGAATTCATCCCAACCACTGCACTTAGCTCCATCTCCTTCCCGATCTCACCATCAGCAGACAATGTTTTCTCTACTCCTACATCACCTGAAAACTTTTCTGGAAGTAATTCTAGCATTTCTTTCTTCATTTTCAACACGTTTAACTTCCAAATTGCCTTGGTTCTCAACTATTTTTTCCCCTGTTCCTCCTGGCTGCCTCCGCGCCTGGATAGGATACAGGAAGAGTAGGAGAAGTTCTCCAATGCCCTGGCCAAACGTTCCCTAGAAGACAGAGAACTACCCTAGTGGGACTAACCTGGTTAACAAAGGATAAATAAAAATAAACACTAAAAAACTAAGCTTCTATGTAATGAAACAAGCTCATTTGGGGAAGGCAAACCAGGCTTGTTTGGTGGCCTAAGATGAAATGAATCCTTAGTAAAGACACTCATAAATGAGTTCACAGTATCATAGGCCATTTCCAAATTAAAAAGGGTGCTCAATTAAGTAGGCATCTGATGAGCATATTATTTCTAAGATGCAATGTCACATATCTATTATACAGAAATTCTTTTCCATCTGCCTAGATATGACTTTTTGGTATTGGGCTTGTGTGTTCCTTTCACAACAGACAGTATTATCTCCATGCCCCTGAGCTGGGTCAGTGTGGTACAATGAGTGGAAAGGGAGATGAGCCCTCCTCTTTTCTGATGCAGCAGCAGGGAAAGCCAGTGCTCTCTGGATAAAAAGGATGCTATCAGAATTAGAACTGGCCAGTCCTCTCTAGCTTTTGCAGATAGTTTTGAGATCAGTGGTAAGAAAGGGATACCATAAAGAAATCCCTTTCCAAGAGAATGGAGAAGGTAGTGTTCACCCAAGCTTGCCTGCAAAGAAACCTTGACAACAGCTTCCTAAATTGGCAACTTTGAGATGGCAAAGAAGTTTAGGAAGGGTGCCCCTCACTGCTGTGCAATGTACCCGAGTGTCCCTGGACCAAGTGTCCATTCAATGCAGCTTACAGTAGAAATGTTCAGTTGATCTGCTAATGTATTCTGCTTTGGAGGAATGCAGACTGCCCAGAGAAGGGGGTTATTTTGCAGGTTCATCTGTCATTCCAGCAATGCCAAGTCTAAATAGCTGACAAGACTGAGTGCCTCCCTGGTTATTAATGTACACACAACTATGGTGCTTTCTGCCAATAATGTTACCTGGTTTCTAAACATCTTTGAAGACTTGGAGCACATACAGCAATGACAAACATTTTACTGATGTGAATGCTCTGGTTCTGGTATTTACAATCTCATTTTCCTTGAACCATATATTTACTGGGTGTACACTCCCAAAGTCAGATTTTCAGAGTTGCAGCATCTGCCCCTACGACCTGGATATGCTGGGAAGAGAAGAAGGGCATTCATAAATTTCTGCTGAAGTTCTGTGCCCACCAGTGAAACTTGCTCTAAGTAGAGGGAGGTCCTACGTGGGATCATGTTAAGAGATGCAGACGGTGTAGCCATAAGTTTCTTAAGTAGCAACAAATTATTCTCATATGAAGTTTTGCCAGAGGAACCATCATTGCAGAAGGCGTTGTGTACCCAGGACCCCTAAGGGCTTCCCCAGCGATCAATTAATGCCTGTGGCAAAACTAAGAAATATGAAGTTGAGCAGGGATAGCCTGCCCTAAGGGAAGAATGAAGTATCAAAGACTACTTCCAGAAAAATGCTAGCCATGGAAGGAGACAGACTAGACATCTGCATATTTATGGAGATTCCTAGGCAAGTTAGACAGAATGTAGTCACATCTAAGCTATTTGTTTCTCCTGGGAATGGTCCTGGATCAAAAAAGAACACTCAAGCTCAACACCAATAAAAGTTATTTTAATAATTTTAATAATGCACAACAACAAAGTTTTCAGGTTTTCACCCTTTCTCAATGCATACAAAAAAAGTTCTAAAAACATTTTTTAAAATTACATCACTTATCTGTTATCCAATCAGAAAGCAGCAACAATTGATCAATTACACTGTATCCTAGCTACATGATTACATGGTAACTTAACTGACGGCACTAGTTAAAAATATATTTTTAACTTTTATTGGTGTTGAGCTTGAATGTTCTTTTTGGGTTCTAAACTTTGTGTCCTGAGCTTATTTACATGGATTTCAATAGTTTTCTTTGGGAATGGGCCTGGATTAAGCAGTCATCCAGGTAAGGTAAATGTGCAACCTCTTAAGTGTTAGACGGGTGAACACAGAAATTACTAATTTTGTAAATACCCTGGGAACAGTAGAAAAATCCAGACAGCGAGGAGGTAAACAAGAAATGGTAGGGTGGTGCCCAGCTATGAACTCAAGCAACTTCCTACAACGTTGAAAAAGGGGAATGTAAAGATAAGCCTCTTTCATATCCAAGGTTATCATCACTGCATCAGGCTTAAGTATGGGTGCCTACAGCATCAATATTTTGAATTTTTTAAAGTATAAAAAATTATTTAGGGTGGAAAGGTCTGGCCCTCTTGGCACTAGAAAGCATCTGGAATAAAAGACTGGAATTTCTTTTGCTAGCAGAGTGGGAAAGAAGTTGGCCTATCACTAGTGTAACAATGGCCGTCTGGTCTAAGGACATCTGAAGTGTACTTAAAAAAGGAGGAAAGGTTTTAAACATTATTTTGTACCTCATATTTTATACCACCTTCAAACAGGCATTCAAAGTCAGGGCAAACCATCTGACTCTGAAAAAATGCAGTCTTCTTTTTTAACAGGCTGGGGTAGAAGAGAAGGGAATATGGGCATACAGCATAGTCTTAACTGTGGAAGGACTTCTTTTGCAAAATGTCAATGACCCTCTTCTCTTTTCAAAATTTTTTTTTGTTCACTTGTTTATTTATTTAGTTAGTTATTTCACAAGTATGTCTATAGCTACAAATCCTCTGAACTGGTATTGCTCATCTCCTGGGTGGGGCTGGCTTCATAGAAGGAAAGGGAGACAGAACAGAGAGCTTTATGGTAGCATATTCCACTGGCTGAAGCTGTCTTAGAAGGGGTGAGGAACTGGATTGCGAATTAAATCTTGTAGCTGTCAGCATCACATATGCTGGTCTGGCATACTAGGACATTTTGTGGCTCCCCATGAGTTGAAGTTAGACCTGTAGATTGGGTGGACAAAAGTGTTATCAATAAAGATGTGCTTGTCTTAGACCACAGGGCACCCATGCTTCCTCAGCCACCCAGTACAACCAACTCAGCAAGTTTTATGAGCCCTGGCCTCTACCAGGGCTCAAAGAATGACCCACCTATGCCAGCAAGTACCCTCTGCCTCCAGGACAGGCACATCCATTCTCCTGCTCAGCTCCATCAGATACCTGTGCTAACTGAACTTGTGTTGCATGGGATATAGCCATTTTTTTCTTTGGGGGATACAGTCAAGGGTTTTGTTCTTCCACACCAGCAGACTGGCTGGCAGAAAAGCCTTACTCTGTTCAAACTTTTCAGCTCTTGTTTGTTTTAGATAGAACAGTCGCTGCATGCTAGGGAAGTTCTACTTGGTTAAAGGTGGGTGAAAAAGGTACTTGACAGTCACAGCAGTCCTCTCCTTTGTATATAGTTCATTAAATACTTCTTGAGAGGGAGAGCAAAAGAGACAGTGTTAATTAAATGGGTATTAAGAATTTGGCCCCTTACAAACTCAGCTGAGGTTTGACTCTTGAGCCAAGTATGCCTTCTCAACACAGTAGCTCTAAAGCTGAAGCCCTGGGAAATACATCAGTACTATCATACCCACAGACGACAGTATGCTTACCCTCTTTCTGAGAGGAATGGCTGAGCTTAGGGAGGCTTATCTTCACTGCAGAGTCCTGAATAGTTTCTGCCATTTCCTACACTTAGTTCAAACTATACCTCTGATACAGCATATGGGTTTGACAGCTGACAGCCTGGTATGCAAGGTGGAAGATGTATATACTTTCTTGCCAAAATGACACAAAAGCCTGCGTTCCTTGTCATTAGCAAGGTATTGTTAATGGGTACCAGCCTGGAGCCCTTCATTGCGTTAAGTAAGATAACCATCATGGCAACTCTATTGTTATTTAAATTCTCTGCCTTTTTGATGTTGTCTATAAAAACAGTTGAGGTTCCTGGTTGAAGGCAGCTGCATGCCTACCTCTGGAGCTGCATTCTCAAAAGCACCCACAAGTACTTGGAAGATGCTGAACAGGCAGTAGAAGAGGTTTCTCAATACCTAACAGCTCAAGGTATGTTTTGTGGGAGTATGACATTTCTTTTGAACCCCACTTAAAATGCTTCTGTACTTAAAGTCATGTCAATGGAAATACTCTCAGGTAGTGAACTAGTCAAAAGTGTTTATTTGCTGCTTGTGTTGTACTTCAGCAAAGAATACATCTGTGAACCACAGGTCAAATCATGGTCATCCTCCTTAGTGATGTCAAGAGACGGATGACAATTCAGGTGAGAGAACATGTAGTCCATCTCACCTCACATTCTTACCCATGGGTTTGGAGCCGAATATCGGCTCCGACTCGGCCTATTTACTAGCTCAAAAGTCTCTGATTGGCTGGGCTAAGAGGGTATCCCATAGTACACTGCTTCGCATCCCCAGATCTAGTTTGCTGCAAACAACTCAGTTATTGTATACATAACACACATCCATACATACTAAATATCCAAACAAATTAATCAAACGGAGTCTGCATGATAAAATATCACCTCCAAATCCCCCAGGTAGGGGGAAGGTGGGAGGGTAAGTAAGAATGTGAGGCGAGATGGACTACATACATCGAACGTTATGGTGAGTACATAGCTTCTTGATGTTATGTAGTCCTATTTCGTCTACATTCTTACCCATGGGACAGCGTCCCTAGCACCTACAACCCGGGTGGCTCACAGGAAAATACTCCTGAGAACCATGGAGCCAAATGAAGATCTGCCCCTGGAAACCACGTCCAATTTGTAATGAGAGACAAAGGTGTGAGGAGAAGCCCAAGTGGCCGCAGCACAGATATCATCCATTGACAAGCTGTAGATGTGGAAACAGCTCTTGTGGAGTGGGCTTTAGGTGGAAAGGGCAGAGTTTTACCTGCTGTGTGAAAGATGAAGGAAATACAGCTGGCTATCCATCTAGAGAGCGTGACCTTGGATACCGGAGAACCAAGCCGGTTTTCGGAAAAGGAGACAAAGAGTTGGTCAGATTTCCGAATCTCTAGTGTCCGATGGAGACAGAAGCGTAACTGTCTATGTACATCTAGTTGGTGAAATCTGAATTCTGCCTTGTTGGAAATATTAGAGAAGAAAACTGGCAGCTCAATAGACTGATTTATATTAGACAGAGAAGCCACTTTGGGAAGGAATGACGGGTTTGGTCTAAGGGAGACTATCTTTATGGCAGATCAAATATGGGGGTTTGATGGAAAGGGCCTGGATTTCGGAGACCCGTCTCGCTGAAGTGACAGCTATTAAAAAGGCTGTTTTCCATGTTAGAAACTTTAAGTTGCAGGTATCTGCAGGCTCGAAGGGTGGAAGAGTGAGGGCTTGAAGAACAAAACTGAGGTCCCAGGGCATAACAGGTTGTGATACTGGGGGACGAAGCAATAGGGTACCTTTAAGGAATTCCTTACATAGTCTGTGTGCCATAAGGCTAGGCTCATTGGCCACGTGGAAGTTAGATATAGCTGCCAGCTGAACTTTGATGGTGGCTGAAGCGGACCCCTGATAGAACAATATAGACAAAAATTCCAAAACAGAGTCAATTGGAGCCGTGTAGGGATCGATGTCTCTGGAATGAGCCCAAATGCAGTATCTTTTCCATTTGCTAAAGTAGATCTTTCTAGTGGATGGTTTATGAGGACAACAAAATATGTACTACGTCTGGTGAAAAATTATGACATCTGACTAAGGATGGAAGTGGAGTAGCCAGGCTATCAGCCGGAGTGTCCTCAGAGAGGGGTGGAACTGTCCCGACATGTGTGTCAGTAAGTCTGGAAGGGGTCCCAGAATCCACGGAGTATCCACAAGGTAGGATTGAAGGAAGGGGAACCATACTTGACGAGGCCAGTTTGGGGCAATCAGAATCATCCTGCTTCCCAAGGATTTTGCTTTCTGAATCACCCTTGAGAGAAGGGGAAACGGAGGGAAAGCATAAAGCAGCCCGGAGGGCCAATTGTGAGCTAAAGCGTCCCTGGGTGATTCCGATCAGCGAGAAGTTGCTGCATTTCGCATTGAGGGGGCTGGCAAAAAGGTCGCAGCAAGGTTGACCCCATCTGCTGAAGATTCGCTCTGCCACCAGGCGATTCAGGGACCACTCGTAGGGCATAAGAATCGCCCTGCTTAACTTGTCTATCATCACACTGGTCTTCCCCGGGATGTGCGTTGCCATTAGAAACCGTTGGGAAGCTATTGCCCAATGCCACACGCGCATGGCCTCACTGCATAGCGGGTAAGATCGGGTTTCTCCTTGCTTGTTGAAATACCACACTACTGACATGTTGTTTGAGTGTATTGCGATAGTCCCTAGAGGGAGGACTTCTTGAACTGCCTGCAACGCAAGGAGCACTGCTCTCATCTCTAGGACATTTATGTGCAAATGTATCTTGTGCTCCTGCCACGTGCCTTGGACCATCCTGCAGAGATAATGCCCCCCCCACCCTATCTGGGAGGCGTCCGTAGTCACTGTGGGCACAGGGACGGGTGGAACAAAGGGTTTTCCTACGTTCAAGTTGTTGGTGCACAGCCACCAGCGGAGGTCCTGCTTGCATTTGTCTGTCAATAGGATTGGATGGGATAGCGGAAGTCTTTGGAGAGACCATTGGACAAAGAGAAGCCATTGAAGAATTCTCATGTGTAATCTCGCTAACGGAACCAACATGATCGTAGCTGCCATGGTCCCTAGGAGTTGAAGAATCAGTGTTGCCTTCGCATGTCTCAGAGGCATCAGTGTGAGAATTTGTTGTTGCAACCCTGTGATCCTTTCTTGTGGTAGGAACACTCGCATTTGAATGGTGTCCAGCTCTGCTCCTATAAAAGTGACACGCTGTAAGGGCAACAAGGCAGATTTTTTCCAGTTTATCGCAATGCCTAATTGGTGACACAGACTGATAGCAGTGTCCCTGGTCTGAATTAGTACATGCCTGGTGGGGGCGGTAAGGAGCCAGTCATCCAGGTACGGAAACACCTGAAATCCTTGATGTCTCAAGTGAGCCGTCACCACTGCCATACACTTGGTGAACACCCTGGGGGGCTGTGGTGAGACCAAAGGGCAGGGCTCGAAACGGGAAATGTCTGGCTACCAGCCGGAAGCGTATAGGACACCTGGATGCCCTGTCCATTTTGATATGGTAGTAAGCATCCTTAAGGTCGATGGAGCACATCCATACTTCCTTTCCCAACAATGGGAGAATAGATTGTAGGGTGACCATACGGAATTTGGACTTGTGTACATAATGGTTGAGTTGCCTGAGATCTAGTATGGGGTCTCAGGTCCCCTGTTCTTTTTGGCACCAAAAAGAATCTTGAGTAAGTCCCTAATCCGATCTGGTCTGAGGGGACTGGTTGGATGACTCCTTTTTCTAGCAGCTGAGATACCTCTGAGGCTGCTTGATCCCTTTGACTGGGTGGAATGTCTGGGATCCTTCTGATGGGAGGGGGTACTGAACAGAATGGAATGGTGTAACCTCCAGAAATTATCCTTAATACCCATCGGTCATGGGTGATGTTTTCCCAGGCTTCCGGATACAAGGAAATTCAACCCCCAACTGGCTCTGGATAAGCACAGTTGGGCACACCCTCAGGAGTGAGAGTATGGGGAGCCACGAAAGGAGTTGCGGTCCCCAGAATTGCGGAGGCCCCCTCTGCCTCTGGGGCGATGTCTACCTGAATAATTCCCCCCTCCCCTGCCTTGGGAGGGGGTTTCACCTTGTGCGGCAGGAAAAAACCTCTGTGATTTCTTGAACCACATCTTTCCCCCTCGCTGAGCCTTGAGGTAAGGCCTAGACGGGAGGGAAAAACGGACCCCTACAGCAGACAGGGTCTTTTCCTCTTGCTCGCACCTGGTGAGGGTGTCTTTCACTTTGGTCCCAAACAAGGCAGAACCATCAAAAGGGGCATCAGTGAAGGAAGACTTGAAGGCCTCCGCAAAGTGACACAGGCGCAGCCAGGCTTGCCTTCTAAGGGCTACATCTGAGCTGGCTGCTCTATTCGCTCCCTCGGCTGCATACCAAATGAGTCGCATGGACGACTTCACGATGGAGCTGAGGGTAGAAACTTGTGCGTTGACCGTCTGAGCCACCGCTTCAGGTATGTTACCCGCAAGAGTATCTCCTAACTCCTTAAGAAGATCTCTCTGGAGCTGAGTGAAATAAGATAAGTAGTTCAGCGACCTTAATGTGAAGGTGGCTGAAGACAAGGTACGCTTTCCGTACCGGTCCATAGTCCTAGACTTCTTGTTACGAGGATGGACCGAAGAGGAAGACTCTGCAACTTCTGGGTGGCTGCTGCCACCACCATGGCATCTACCAGGACTCCCTTTGTCAGGGATTCTTTTCCGTGGGGGTGGAGAGGAATTTGTTGGGGCACCGAGGTACTGGCTCCACGGAATCAGGGTTTTCCCACACCCTTCGACAAATAAGGTCAAGAAGTTCATCGAAGGGTGGAGACACCCAGGAGGTGGAAGGTTGAGCGCCAAAAGCCTTAAGGAATACAGACTCCTCCTCGGAAGGGGTCTTGGGAGGCCAGTCTCCTCTTTGATTCAGTATCTCCAGGATATCGGAGAAGGAAACATCATCAGAGGAAGACTTGGGGGTGCCTTCCAATTCCTCGAGGTCAGTATCAGAAGTGAGAGACTCGTCCTGGAAGTGAGAGACTCGTCCTGGAAGTGAGAGACTCGTCCTGGGAGTCTATGTGCTTCCTCTTGCACAATTTTTTTCTGGGAGGTTCCTCAGGCACAGGCTCTGAGGGACCTTAAGAAAGTGGGGGACCTCCGTGGAGTATCCTTAGGGCCTGGATCTCTGCTGTCCAAGGATAGGTGGGTGTCAGAAGCTCTTGCCGGAGTGGTGGGGGACGGAATGACCGACCCAAGTGACATAGCTGATGACATGGCCAGCGCGCTCCACTTGGCCTCGAAGGCGGGTCCCCCCTGAGTCTGAGGACGGAGGCCATGACCGGGACTGGGGTCCCCCCAGCCGATGCACCAAGTGGAAGACTTGGAACCGAAAGATGTCCCGAGGCATCCCCCTCGGGCCCGACCGAGGAGACCCGAGTCTCGAACCCTGTGGACGGAACCGACATGGTCGGAGCCGAGGTCGGCACCGATAAACGTGGGGGGGGGTATCGGAGCCAGCGCAGGAACATCACTCTGAGTGGAACATACCGGCTCCAACAGCAAGGATGTGCTCAGAGGAGGAATCAATGAAACAACCATAGGAATTGGCTCAGGAGCAGACTGGGTCGGAGCCAAAAACAATTTAGCCAACACCGGCGACTGCAGGAGCCTCTGCACCACCCTATCCATATCCAAATCGGAAAGCCTGAAGGATTTGGAGGAGATGGATGGAGACTTGGACCTTTTATCTGGTGAACCATGTCTGACACTTGGCGACCGGCTCCGAATAGGTTCAAGAATGATCGGAGCGGATGCTGATTCACTCAATACAGAAACCTCCTGCGGCCCCGCAGGCGGTGGAGCCGAGGAAGCAGTATCCAATATGGTAATTTTCTCCAGAGGCTCCGAAGATGCTGATGGAGCCGGAGACCTTTTCTTGGACTTGGAGGACGTAGATTTCGATTGGGAGCTTGGAGCCGAATCTATAGCCTCCTTGAAAGATGGTTTAAGCAGTCCCTTTCAAATCAATTTGTTTTTCCTCTCTTGGAGCACCCTAGGACTGAAGGCGTGGCAAAAACTACACGACTCCTGTAAATGGATGGCTCCAAGACAGTAAACACAGTGTCCATCCGTGATGGACATTTTATATCTGCACTTTGAACACTTTTTAAAGCCAGAAGGCTTATGTTCTTTCTGATCCTTAGACATATTCAAAGAATTAACGACTTCCTGATCCTTAGACATATTCAAAGAATTAACGACTTCCAACAGGTGCAAGCACACAACGAAACCACAGTTAATTACCAAAAAAGGGCGGGAAGCTCACTAGTTAGACAGTACCACAGATAAGAGCAAAGCTCTAAACCAACAACCACAACGAGAACACAGAGAGAGAGAACCTCTAACTTAAATGGTTCTCAAAAGGAAAATACAATAACAAACTGACTAACTACTCACTAAGGGAGGACTAAGTCCTCTAACTAAAATGGGCCTAGCCTGTGGGAACTGTTAGGGACACCACAAAAAACACTACTCAACACACGAACACAACTACCGCAGCAAGAATAGCTATTAAATTAGCTTTTGAAGTATGAAGCAACCAATTTCTGAAGAGAAATAAGTCAAAAAAGAGTACTTAGCCACAGCCAAGCGAGACCACGTCCGAGCTCTACAAGTGGCAAACGAGATCTGGGGATGCAAAGCAGTGTACTATGGGATACCCTCTTAGCCCAGCCAGAGACTTTTGAGCTAGTAAATAGGCCGAGTTGGAGCCGATATTCGGCTCTGAACACATGGGTAAGAATGTAGGCGAGATAGGACTACATAACATCTCTTCTTCCTTTAACTTGAGGCCAAGGTACCAGACTGCTAACTTCAGCTGACAGAGGAAAGGTTGAATTAACCCTTTGCTATGTAGCAACATATATATATTTTTTAAATTTGGTGTAGTTAAGAAAAGATTGGAGTAACCATGGGATGGACTGACATCTTAGGGCCAACACCTGATCAAATGTAGAAGGCATTGAAATTAAGGGAAGAAGTCAGCCAATCAAAAACTGAAAAATTATGAAAGGCTGAATGCATGCTCAAGAAATATAGTAAAGCTATCTCATAGTACTTCCCAATGGGTCTAACACTTGTGCTGGCCTAATGCAGGTGCCCAGCAACTAGCAGCCAGCTGTTACACAGCAATAGTAAATAGAGAGAAATGTTCAGCTGAAAAAGGCACTACACTTATGTTTAGCCTCCAAAGTAATTTTGACAGATGGCTGTGTGACAGCCACTGGGGCCTGAGGATTACCTACTGGTACCTCTGCAGAATCAGAGTCAGCAAAGCTTGTACAGGACTGATGAAGTATCTAAGGATTTATGCATGCAAAGGAAGCTAAGACACAAACACAAACTGGGTCCGTACTACCAAAAGAAGAAGCACCACAGTGTATCCAACTGCCCAAATAAATCCTGCAAGCACGATGAAATAACGTACTGTTTATTACAAAAAACAAAAAAATCACACAAAGCGCTTTTTGAAAGGCCACATATCCCAACTTCTTCAGATAATTATACAACATAGGACATAAACTATATAGGAAGTGAAAAGGAAGTGGAAAGTCTGCTGGTTCCTGAACCAACAGGAATCAGCTGCTCTTAAAGTGGCAACCACCTTCATTCATTACCTAAAATATAGCTTAAACAGCTCTCATCTACACATTGTTTTAAAACAATATTTTAAAATAATAGATAAATAGTGTAAAAAGATCTAAAACCAATAATTATCTATTATGAAGTATTAATGCAGTTAATGTTAAAATTAAAAGTATATATATATATTTATATTTTTATTTTTATGTTCGAGTATAACAAACCTTCAAAACATTTAAATAAAAACATGTAAATAAAAAACGGCAAAACCTGACTTAAGAAGCTGAAAGTCAAATACACTCAGACAATAATATGCATAGACCATTTTAAACACAGCATAATAGTCAACTCCTAAGCAAATTTGTAAGTTGTAATATGCACTTAACTGAATACATTTCGTTAATGCCCGGAGGGTAACATGCAAAGGTGCGTAATTGCCAACTCAATTTAATTTCTCTAAGAGCAAGGAAAGAGGCCCTCCTCTAGGGTCATAGGCAATACAATCTATAGCCCTAAAAGTAGAACCATGGGTGGGTGCTTTCATAATGTGCCTGGCCAATGCGTTCTCTGATTTGTTAGACCTAATAGCATATCTGTGTTCATAAACCCTGTCCCTAAGCCTTTTATCAGTTTTTCCGATATAGAAGGCAGGACAGGTATGACACTTAGCCAGGTATACCACTCCCTTGGAGTTGCAATCAAATTTGTACTTAGTATTGTATTATTCATACCTGCATGGTTAAATGTAGCAGAGTTTGAGTACCGAGTTTCCACTAGATTAAGTTTTTTCCTTTTCTACAGACTATTTTAGTTTTATTTATGAATAAGTGCTTGTCATGCCCCTATTGTAAATATATGGAGCAGGGAACAAAATTTAGCATAAGAGGTTTTGAATACAATACTAAGTACAAATTTGAATGTAATTGCCTTCTATATCGGAAAAACTGATAGAAGGCTTAGGGACAGGATTTATGAACACACATACGCTATTGCACTGGCCAGGCACATTATGAAAGCACCCACCCATGGTTTTACTTTTAGGGCTATAGATTGTATTGCCTATGACCCTAGAGGAGGGCCTCTTTCCTTGCTCTTAGAGAAATTAGAATTGAGTTGGCAATTACGCACCCTTGCATGTTACCCTCCGGGCATTAACGAAATGTATTCAATTAAGTGCATATTATAACTTAAAAATTTGATTAGGAGTTGACTATTATGCTGTGTTTAAAATGGTCTATGCATATTATTGTCTTAGAGTGTATCTCACTTTCAGCTACTTAAGTCAGGTTTTGCTGTTTTTTTATTTACAAGTTTTTATTTAAATGTTTTTAAGGTTTATTATACTCGAACATAAAAATAAAAATATAAATATATATATATATATATATATATATATATATATATATATACTCTTTTAATTTTAACATTAACTGCATTAATATTTCATAATAGATAATTATTGGTTTTAGATCTTTTTACACTATTTATCTATTATTTTAAAATATTGTTTTAAAACAATGTGTAGATGAGAGCTGTTTAAGCTATATTTTAGGTAATGAATGAAGGTGGTTGCCACTTTAAGAGCAGCTGATTCCTGTTGGTTCAGGAACCAGCTGACTTTCCACTTCCTTTTCACTTCCTATATAGTTTATGTCTTATGTTGTATAATTATCTGAAGAAGTTGGGCTATGTGGCTTGACGAAAAGCGCTTTATGTGATTTTTTTTGTTTTTCGTAATAAACAGTACGTTATTTCATCGTGCTTGCAGGATTTATTTGGGCAGTTGGATACACTGTGGTGGTGCTTCTTTTGGATTTATGCACCCAACCCACTTCCCTGTTTATACATATAGGTTCATAGGTAGGTCCTAGGCTATCTGCCCGAAGGCATTTATAAGCCTAGCCAGAATGTCTTGGCTTTCAGCGCCCCCTTAGATTAGTTCCCTGTGCCTCTGTCCAGCAGAGCCACTGAAGTGATCCCCGGGGTACACTTTGTTTCCCATCCACTCATCAAGGTTTCTCTTGAAGAGTGTTAGTGAAGAGCACTGCCTAATGTAGATTGGAATCTTGTTCCAAAGCATAGGAAGTCTCTGGGACAGGAATCTATCCCTCCAGCACGTCCTATTTATTGTTGTGGTGAGGTTTAGATCCCTAGAGTGTGCGGCTCAAGGGGATATGGTTTTCTTTACGTGGCGCATGTCCATCAATTCTGGGTTGAACATGGCCTTGTATGTCAGGCAGAGATCACCTCTGAGTAGGTCTTGTATGTCAGGTAGAGATCACCTCTGAGTAGGCAGTATGCAACCGAGTACAGCTGGAGTTTCTTCAGTCGAGCTGCATAGGGGAACTGTTTGAGGCCAGTGATCTTCTTGGTGACGTACTTGTGTGGTCTTTCCAGATGTTGCAGGTGTCTTGTAAGGTACATCCCAAATGGGGCGTTGTACTCTATGAAGTGTCTGATGAGTGATGAGTAGAGGGGCACAATGACCTCTTTTGATTTGGTTGCGAACTCTTTTGTGATTAGGTGGGCCACATAGAAGGATCTTCTAACCACTTCGGCCAAAGGAGATATTACTATCTACTTGGGTCCTCAGATCCCTTATTACGTCTTCCGTATTTAGGGTAGTTTGTGGGTACTTCGTTTTTTACAAAGGGGATGACTATGCACTTTTTGGAATTTAGCTTGAGGCCATGATTTTGACACCAGGTATCCGTCTCAGTGAGAGCCTTTTGAAGGATGTCTGTGTCAGCCGGAGAGTCAATTACAGCCCCTAGTTTGCAGTCATCTGCGAGCTTGGTCAGCCATATAGTCCTCCTGTGCTTGCCTGTACCTCTGAGAAGTATATACCGAACAGGAGGGGTCCTAGGACTGAGCCCTTGGGAACGCCACTTGTAACCAGTTTAGAGTCGGACCTAGCTCCCGCAACTCTCACCATGTGGATTCTGTCTGTGAGCCAGTTGGCAACCCATCTTGTCACGTAGCGGTTTGTGTTCAGGCTGGTGAGCTTGTCTATAATACCAGAATGAGGAATGGTGTTGAAGGTCTTAGTGTGGTCTAGGTAGGCTGTGTGTACCACCTTTCCCTCATCTATAGCCTTGGTAAATGTCTCAAAGAAGTCCACCAAGTTTAGGAGGCATGATCTGCCCTTAAAGCCAAACTGGGTAGGGTCCAGTGTTTGGAGGTTCCCAATGTCTCTGTTAATGAGTTCCATGATGATGCGCTCCATAGCCTTGCAGACCAAGCTAGTCAGGCTTACAGGGTGATATTTTCCGGGGTCTGTTGTGGCTCCACCTTTGTGGATCGGAATAACTGTTGCTGTGTGCCACTCTATGGGTACCATAGCCTGTGGAGAAGGCTTTTTTAACCTGAGTGTCTGTGATTTCAGGGACTCTACATTCTTCTGGTATGGTTATGGGCCCTTTTGGGGATGAAGTTTGTGCTGAACCTGTCTGCCAGGATGTTAGCGATATTGGTCGGTTCAGTGTATTTTGTGCCATTCTGCACTAACTCCAAGCAGATCTGAGCATTGCCACTTAGATTCTTGACATAGCTAAAGAATGCCTTATGGTTATCTTTGGAGCTTTTGGCAATTTTTCTTTCAAAGCTCACCTTGGATGATTTTATGAGGGTCGTAGTTTCTTGCTGATACTGATCATGGATGTCTTCCCTTCTTGGGATTTTACTATTTTCTGTACTAGTTTCCTCATTCTACTGTACAGCTTGTTTATGGCAGGAGTCCACCAGACTGGTTTTCTTTTCTTGGAGGAGTGAGTCTTGGTTTTGCTTGGGATGGCACAATCTATGCATTCTTGTAGGTACCCACAGAATGCATTAGTAAAGGATTTTGCAACTTGGACAGCGTTATCCTTCAGCATGGTGGCTTTGAAACTTTCCACCTCGGTCTTAAGTAACGTGAAGTTTGCTTTTGAAAAGTTTTTCACAGTGGTTTCCTTGTCTGGGGGTGGGGGTGGAATGTGGATATCCAAAGTGATTTGTTTATGGTCAGATCTAACCAGCGAGGCTTGAACACTAGTCGCCCATGTTGGTGATGACCAAGTCCAACATGTTGTCAACTCTGGTGGGAGTGTTGACCAGTTGTACCAGGGCATTTGAGTTTATAAATTCTAGGAAATATTGGGCTAAGGAGTTAGTACTTGAGTAGTTCTCCCAGTTAATTTTTGGGTAATTGAAATCACCCAATATTAGGGTGTTTGGTAGAACCTTTATGTTTCCCCCACTATTTCCAGAAATGCGGAATGGGGGTCCTAGGACATGGTGGGTGATCTGTAGCAAGCTACAATTTCAATTGCAGTTCTGCCTTTGTTAGTTGCATGTAGATGATCTCTAAAGCATCGTGCTGTGCCACTAACATGGAGGTGTGGGTATCCTTGATGAATATGGATACGCCCCCTTTTGTATTTCGGTTTGGGTTCTGTGGCCGAAATGTATGATATGAGTTGTTGCCTGGTAGTACTGGGGTGCTCTCTGTAGCTTAAACCAGGTTTCTGTTACTGCACATATATCGATTTTCTCCATACTGAGGAGTGCTTCGAGTGCGTGCATTTTGAGGTTTAGATTTCTGGAATTGAATAGCATTACCCTCAGTTTTTTGTTACTTGTGCTATTTACAGTGGTGGGTTTGTCTTTTGAGCCTTGCCTAAAAAAGGCACTACGGGAATGGCAAGAACCTTGGCCAGTATTCAAAAGCCTAAGGGTGACAGGTGCAAGCCATCTCTAGCGAAGCAGCGTGGCTTGTTGAGCATGTCATCCCAGGTGGACAGACACTGGATCCCCTTTGAATGACACCAGAAACTTGGCCAATTGTTGAAATCAAGAATTCTTTCCTTATACCGTGGTATCATTCTTGGTGAGGGCAGGATGCCACTCAGGGTAAGGGTCATACCAGCCTGGGCTATGTGATCAGAGAGCTCTTCCATGTCTGTTTTCATGTAGTCCAGGGAGGTACGGCTGAGTTTATTCACACCAACATGGGCAATGACAGAATCATATTTGTACTTGTTCTGGAGTGACCTGAGTGCTTGTGTTATGTGGCAGATCCTGGCACCCGACAGGCAGCTAACAGTAACCTTCTCCTTATTCAGCAAAGTGAGTTGGACGTCAGTATGCCCGACTATAGAGTCACCTATTACTAGTATGTTGGGTATGTTATTTTGCCTTAAGGGCTATGATTGCATGGCACACTGGTTTTATGAAGTATGTGTTTCAAGGTTTGTGTTGGGGATGGAGGTTGCTTGGATGTTTGCTTTGGAGGTCTCTGTTGGTTTTGCAGATTTTTATTTAGAGCCTCCGAGTATGTTTTCATGTATTTGTGTGTTTTTTGCCGGTGCTGGTTTAATGGGTCTATGTGAGACTGGTGGTGTGATGCAAGTATTTCCCTTCTCCTCTTGACTGTCTGATCCAGTCTTGGGTTGAGAGAGCTTAGCCTCCAGTTTGGCTGTATAATTGCATCTCTCGCATGTATTAGTGTTTGGTGGTAGGAGGAGAGGGTTGTCTGTGTACATGAGGAAGTTGTAACAATGCCTCAAAATGCCCAGATTCACCAGATGGACTGGAGAGTACACCTGAAACTGCCCTTTGGACATGCCTAGATAGGTACAGTGAACTGTTTTACTGGATGGCTGGTAAGGTCGAATAGAGACCTTGTCCTTCTGTACAGTACATGAGGGTGTACTGCTAGGGTTTATAAGTGCTTGCTATAAGTTTTGAGCAAGTGCCGATCTGAGAAATGAATGGCTTGAGTGCTTAAGTTGAAAGTTTGTCTAGATCCAAAGGAAAAAATGAAGAGGAAACTTTGTGGCGCCGGGAATAGTTTTACCCTAGCTAACCAGCGCTGCCTGGCATGCAAAACTGGGCAAATGCAGTATTTATAGAAGGGAAATGAAAGAGATAGAAATTAGCCCAAAATGGCCAATAAACTTCAAATTTCTGGGCTTAAACCACTCCTCCGGGGACAGATAGGCTGCTCAAAGCTTCCCACTCTCACAGGTGAACAGAAAAACTTCCTTCTATCCAAGTAAGGTATGGACAAACACAGAGATTTGTAACACAGCCCTGAATTCAGTAACACTGGACTATACTAGCTTAGAAAGGCAGGAAAACAAGTATATATCATTTTTTTTCAGAAAAAAAAAACAGATAAAATCAAAAAAACACTTTAAATGCACAGAAAAGGATACTTATTGTTATATACCGCAGATCAGATTTGTAGTCAATACCCCTAGCAATAAAGTAGGAAGAAACACAAATACAGTAAAAGCAGATGAATAAAGTGCAATTTTTTTATATATATAAAACAATAGGAAACAAACTGATTTAAACAGGTTACCCAATTAACCAGAAAAAAAGCTCAAAACTGAGCCCTGTTCCAGCAGTCTTCAATCAGACAAATTCTAACTGCACACTCCTGCTACAAGGGTGCAGGGGAACCTTCTCCAAAAAATATGGCTTGGATCAGTGCTCAAGTTATACAAACAAAGCTACATTCTGCAGGCCTGAATCTGGTCTATGCTACAGAAACAAGGCACACCAGTTTCAGAAAGAAACAGTTCAAATAAGCAGGCAAAATAAGCCTGTGACCAGAAATTCCCAGCTCAGAAGGGCAGGATCCAGCCTCTCCTCCCACAAGAGTGCAGACCACAAACCCTCTTAATGCAGAATAACTGGCCTGAAGCCCAAGTGCTTAAGCCAGAACAAATGCACTTTTAGAATAGCAGACACCGGGCCTTCAATCAGCAATTCCTACCTTAGAAGGATGCACACTACTTGTCCTGCCACAACAGTGCAGACCACAAACCTTCTTAATGTGAAACAGCCTGTATGAAGCCCAAGTTGTTGTTGTCTTTTGGCTTTTCCTGGTTGGATACAGTGGAACTCCGTATAATAATTGGCAGTAGATTTTCATGAATGCCGAGGTGCCAGCTCGACGTTCAACCTTCAACGAAAGCACACCCATTTACGCATGTCTTTCGAACGCCCACCCAACCGCGGGGAGGACATGCCAACTCCACACAGAAGGCACTCCCGCACTCCAGCCGAGAATCAAACAGGAGAACCTCTTGCTGTGAGGCAACAACGCTACCGCTGCACCACCGAGGAATGTATGAAGTCCAAGTGCTTAAACCAAGAGACTTAGAATAACAGTTACAATTTAATCAGGCTACTACCAAGCAGTAATAAATGCAGCAGAATAAATAAAATTGAGTACTTTTAAAAAAAACATAATAAAGTAGGAAGAAACACAATTACAGCAAAAGCAGATGAATAAAGTGCAAATTATTTTTTTTGTTTAAGTGCAAGGAGAGAGGAAGGAAGAATCTAAGTGGGTTGGCCTTCTCAAATCTTCTCTCTGTATTAAGTAGAGGGAACATGAGACTCAGAATATGATCTCACTGTACTCAGTTAAGTGAGCAAATGAGATGGACCTAGGAGGAGTGTTCTAATACAGACTTACAGGAGGGGCGGGCAATTCCAGAGCCACCAACACAAGAACAGGGAGGGTGGATGGGAAACTAACTGCAGAGAGACACACAGCACACTGTTCAATGAAAAACACACAATTAAGAAACAGAAAAAAGGAAAATAAAGTACTTTTAAAACTGCAAGTTTGTACTTAACAGAAGACAAATACACTACTGCAAGTTTCACTCAACTTCAGCTTCGAATGCAGATGTTTGGAGCCAAGCAAGTCTCTCAGAAGTTGAGCATATAGCTTGTTTATGGCAGGGGTCCACCAGACTGGTTTCCTTTTCTTGGAGGAATGAGTTTTGGTTTTGCTTGGGATAGCACGATCAATGCATTCTTGTAGGTGCCCGTAGAACGCATTAGTAAAGGATTTTGCAGCTTGGACACAGTTATCCTTTAGCATGGGGGCTTTGAAACTTTCCACCTCGGTCTTAAGTAACGTGAAGTTTGCTTTTGAAAAGTTTTTCATGGTGGTTTCCTTGACCAGGAGTGGAGGCGGAATGTGGATATCCAGAGTGATTTGTTCATATACTGCTCTTTTTTTTCCCCAGTGGCAACTGTCTAACTTTCTTAGACCACACAGGGGAAGAAGTCTCTAGAGATGACATCAAAGAGGATAGCTATTCCCCGGCCTAGAGAAAATGCCTTCCACTGCTCTAAGAAAGCCGTAGTACCTCTAACACTACTTTTAGCCACAAATGCGGTACTGCTTAAGGGAGGATGCTTTCCTGGAATGTTTCATTTTGTATCCAAGTGAAAGCCACTTAACAATAGTGTCAATGTAATTAATTTGACAAGTTTTTTTGTAAAAGTGAGAAAGGTGTCATCCACTACCTGTACAAGTCACGGACTGTATAGTACAAAAAAGGATATTTTGAGAAGAAACAAGTTTTTGACTTGAGTCAAATCACTACGATATCCATCATTCACCACCTAAATGAAAAACAGGTAATGAAACTAAATGTGAATGAGGTAGTTAACAGTTTGGAAGAAATAAAAATCAAGCAACGGATCTTGATTAAAATGTTGATTTTTACATGAAAAGGCTCAAAGATTCTACCAAAAATGATGCAACATGCCTGCACAGCCAACAGGAGGTGATGGATACTATTAAGCAAGAAATGGTTGATATTTAGGAGAAGGTAGCAAGGACAAGCTAAGAGATGTTTTTCTATTACCTAGGTGCTATTCGACCGGGCCTACTGGCCATCAAGCCTCCCATTCAGATTCTACCCACTCATTCTCCTGTTCTAGGGAATTTTACCAGAAAAATACTGGGGATGATAGATGCCTGGTGTGCCCATCATACAGGCAACCATAGGGGTTGCTTGTGCCCACACCAGCATCCCCACTTGCAGAGCCCAAACCCACCTCCTAGGAGTGGGGGTTACCGCATCTCAGGGTAGGCAAAGCCAGTGCTGTATTCTCACTCCCATACTCCCTCATCATTTCCTCTAGTGTCTGAGTTGCTAGCTGATCTTGGATCGTCATCTGGGTTGCAGTCAGGACTTTAGTGATCTGTGCCAAGGCGATAATCCCACAGTACCATTTTTACCTTTTCAAGTGCAATGGTAAGTGGCACTTATTTATATTTTGTCTGGGTAACAGAAGTCAGCCACTTAATGTTGTTGCTCATGTCAAATGATGCTCAGCTTCTTTTTGTGCTCTTTCAAGGAATATTCCACCTACAGCACCAGGAACAAAGCAGCTTGAAGGACATTAACAAACTAATAGAATAGCCATATACTATAACACTACCTAAAAAATGTATCTGCACCTCTGTGCTGTAAAATCTTAGAGGACTATGATTATTTTTCAACAAATTAGTAATGAAACTGGAAAATATATCCCAGCTAGCTTATTTATACTTTGATATCCCTAATAACATGCTCAACATCCAACCAGTGATGCACATCAAACACAATATTCACTTCACATTCATGAAGCAACATAAAGGCATTATCCAGATCCTCACATATAGGATGTATTGTAAGATAGAGGCCACATCCTCATACCTATGATGCACTGCAACATCCTACCTTGTTTCCTAATACTGGTTCAGCCAATGATCAGAACTGTGCTCTGCACTCCCCCTTCTGCAAATTTCTGGACCTACTCCTAGAATAGTATCTAAATATTACATAAAAAGGAAAAGTGCAACCCCTACAACACTGGTATGTACATTCTGCAATGTTGTCTAAGGTCATTCTTGTGAACATAAAAAAAAAATTATGAGCAATTCTATTGTGTGTTTGAGACATGAGCACCAAGAAATTAACCTTAACAATGAAGCTTGAGAGGTGAATCTTGGCATCCATGCCAAAAACACAATACAGAGTTACAATCATATACTTGATCATAATTATTTGTTGTGCATGGAGTTTCATCTGCTCCATGTACAGGGATACATTGTTTTGCTGTGAAGCACTTAATGAGCACTATCAAAAAGACAGCATGACATGTTGCTTTACACATTAGAGAAAGAAAGTCAGGAAAGGTTATCAGCACAGACAGCAGGAAATTTGTTTTTAATTCTGCTGATGTGTTTACTGGTCACTACTGGCAGTTTTTACTACCTAGAGTGTTATCTGATCTTAACAACTTGACAGTTAAGACTGGGTTTCAGACTACAGAAACACTTAATTGGTTTGTCTTTTTTCAATATTGGAGTGAATCATGGCTCTTCATTCACTAAGAATAGCAGCTGTCACTGAGCAGACTTCTAACTGTTAAAAAGTGAAAGACACCATGCAGACTATCTTTGGAATGGACCTCAAAGCAAAGTAGCTACAAATATATTAATATCATTTTAAGCACAGGCACTTATCTACCTTACCTCAAAACTTTCTGTGAGGCCACATTCTTTTCTTTCACACACTGGAAGCTACTCTGAGGAAGACAAAATTATTACCTATCAGTGTGAAAGAAAATTACTTGCAGGATCTGTCAGGGCCATATTCTACTGGCTTGTGACACTTCAGTCTTACTCGCTCAATACTATGTTTCAGATTTAATAGCTTTTATGCAATTTAAATTCTTTGCTACAGTCTCATCTTTGTTTCTAGTAGCAAAACAAAAAAGTCTGAAAGCTAGGCATGTGTTAGTCACATTCATACAAATGCCACTCACTCTGACTGAATTATTATTCTTTATCTCTTTCACTCTCCAAAGGTTAGATGGAGCACCTATACAAGTAAACTCACATGAAAGGTATATGCATGTGAAGATGTTTCTAAAAGTAAGAAACAATTTACCTTCCTTAGTTGGAAAGTATTAAAGTACTCAGGACCCCTCTTGATCTGCACTAAGTCCATTATATAGAAATATCATTTTAAAGGTATT
Organism: Protopterus annectens; assembly: GCF_019279795.1. Taxonomy (NCBI): domain Eukaryota; kingdom Metazoa; phylum Chordata; order Ceratodontiformes; family Protopteridae; genus Protopterus; species Protopterus annectens. Next base: position 773,000,222 of record NC_056743.1, on the reverse strand, counting down.
TAGTGGCTTCATCAAGGAGAAATTCTGCACTCACTGGGACCAGTCAAATTAATACACCTTAAGGCATCAAATCTTGCTCACAACTTGTTTTAAAAAAGTTTTTATTGCATTTTCAATTTGTAAAATAATCACAACAATATTTACAGCCAGAAATTTGTGAACATAATAAATGAAATCATTTCAATTAAACCTCACACACAAAAGAAAAAAAAACTATTTACACAAGTGTCCATTAACCTTCAAGTCATCCAATTTATTATACATTACATTAAATCTAAAATACAGTTATTTTTGCTTGTCAAGCAGATCTCTAAGTTTTGTCCATGCACTGTAGCAAGAGGTAATCCTGGTTGTTCTTGATTTAATTGCAATAATCTCCAGCTGAGAGACTTCAGGTGCAATATTTATAAATTCTTTGAAGGAGAGTGTATATTCGTTTTTCCAGTTCTGAGTTGTAACCTTTCTCGCTATAGACAGTATACTTGCTCACAACTTTTGAAGCCTCAGTTATAATAGAGACAGTTGATGGGGTCTTCCAGTAAATAGGGGTAGGGGCAAAACATCCCATTGAAGAAATAGAACTGAACATTTCAATTTGGCAGTCTAAACCAGACTAACAACCGCAGCTGTCTTTCATCAACCATGTCTTGGAACCCCTACTTGATCAGCAACCCCACCGCCATTCTTGAGCTCCTCAGCAAATCATCCATTTCACCCGGATTTTTGTATGACTTTTCCCTGTTGCCCTGTCAGCCTGGGCCCAACAAATACGGAAATCTTTAGTATAACTCATTTAAGGGGGGGGGGTCTGCTAACAGCATCCTAACAGATGCAGAGGGCATAGATCTCAACATTGTACCTCTAGAATTAGGGACAAATCCAGAAATAATCAGACACTTTTTAAAATATTAGCATTATTATCTTGAGAATTTGACAAAACAAGAGAATGTGAACATGCATTCCAAAGTAAAGTATAGTCTATATATATGTATATATATATATATATATATATATATATATATATATATATATATATATATATATATATATATATAAAAAACTGTTCTTGGAATTCATAATCCATTGTCCCACCAGGGGCTCCAATATCCTAGACCTGGTCATTACCAACATGGGAGATGGATGCTCCACACCAGTGGTCACCCCTTCATTGGTCAGGTCTGACCATAAGCAAAACACCCTTGACATCCACATCCCACCCCCACCCCCTAGTAAGGAACGCTCTGTAAAAAACTTCTCCAAAGCCAACTTCATGCTACTCAAGTCAGAAGTGACAAACTTCATGACACCCATGCAGACGGGATTTGACAGTTCGACTGCTGAATCCTACACTAAGGCACTGTACGAGCACATCCACTCATGCATGAATCTTGCCATCCCAAATAGAATCAAGACGCTCTCCTCTGAAAAAGGAAGCCAATCTGGTGGTTCCCTGCCATAAAACTATACAACAGAAGGAAGAAACTGTTGCAGAAAAGAGAAAAATCCCAGGATGCAAAAAAACTTCCTTACCAGCCTCAGTAAGAAGCTGAGATCACTCATAAAATCCTCCAAAGCTAGAAAGCGAGAAAATAAAATTGCCAGACATTCCAAAGACAACCACAAGGCATTCTATGGTTAAGTCAAGAATCTAAATGGCAATGCTCAGATCTGCTCTGAGCTACAACAGAATGTCATTAAATATACTGATCCCAAGGATATTGCCAATATCCTGGCAGATTGATTTTGTGCCAACTTCACCCCCCTCTCACCCCCTAAAGGGCCCATTCAAAACCAAAAGATTGCCAAATTCCGGTAATCACGGCCACACAGGTAGAAACCGCACTCTCCAAAGCTAAAAATACAGCATCCATGGGACCAGATGACATCCCGGGCTGTGTACTACAAGAACTACAAAATGAACTGGCTCCTCACCTAAGTATCATGTTTAATCATAGCCTCACCTCAGGCTTCATGTCCACTGAGTGGTGTACAGCTACAGTTATCACACTCCATAACGGGGGATACACCTTGGATCCCAGGAACTACCGTCCCATCAGTCTGACGAGCCTGATCTGCAAGGGCATGGAATGCATTATCATGGAACTTATAAACAAAGACATTGACAACCTTTGAACACTGGACCCCATGCAGTTTGGGTTCATGAATGGCCGATCTTGTCTCCTGAACCTGATTGACTTCTTTGAATCAGTCTCCAGAACTGTGGATGAGGGTAAAACAGTCCACACAGCCTATCTGAACCTCGCCCAAGGCATTCAACACCATCCCCCACTCTGAAATCATAAACTTACTAAGCTGGGCATAAATCCTTACGTCACTCGATGGGTTGCCAACTGGCTTACTGACGGAACCCAGACTGTAAAAGTAGCAGACTCCAAATCCAGCTCCAGACAAGTGGAGTACCTCAAGGTACAGTCCTGGGACCTCTCTTGTTTGGGATCTACTTCTCTGAAGTACAGGCCAACACTAAGGGACTCTGGCTAACAAAGTTCACAGATGACTGCAAACTGGGAGCCATTATTGAATCCCCAAATGATGTGCATATTCTACAAAAGGGTCTTACAGAAACAGATGCTTGGTGCCAGAGCCATGGGCTCAAGCTTAATGCCAAGAAATGTATAGTTATCCCCTTTGGGAAAAACCATGTACCCACGAATTACCACATAGGTGGCAGTACACTAAATATCGAAAGTGTGATGAGAGACTTAGGGACACAGGTGGACAGTGGTCTCACCTACAATAACCACATCGCCACAACAGTCAGGAAATCCTTCTATGTGGCACACCTCATCACTGAGAACTTTTCATCCAAACAAAAGGAGGTCATTGCCCCACTGTACTCTTCCCTCATTAGACCCATTAAAGAGTACAACGCCCCGTTTGGTATATACCTCACAAGACATCTGCAACAGCTGGAAAGGCCGCAGAAATACCTCACTAAATGAATCACAGGCCTAAAGCAGATGCCCTATGCTGACCATCTAAAAATACTCCAGCTATACTCTGTGGCATATCGTCTACTCAGAGGCGATCTCTGCTTAACATACAAGGCCATGTCAAACCCTGAGCTGTTGGACATGCTCCACTTAAAGAAATCCCAATCCCTCAGAGCCACACGCTCCAGGGATCTAAACCTTGTCATCACAATGAAAAAAACATGCTGGAGGGATAAGTTCCTGACCCAGAGACTCCCCATACTCTGGAATAGACTGCCCATACATGTCAAGCAGAGCGCCTCCTTGGCCCTCTTCAAAAGGAACCTTAATGATTGGATGGGAGAGAGGAAATTCACCCCGGGGATCATGTCAGTCACCCTGCTAGACAGAGGTCCAGGGAAGTAAATATTGTGGGAAGAAATATCCAGGGAATTGTTATGGCTAGGCTTGTATAGGCCCTAGGGCCAATAGCCTAGTACCAACCTATGAACCTATAATTAGAGTTTCAGAGTAAAGTGTGATCCACTTACATTTCGACCCAGATCGCTAGACTTAGGAGAGACGGAACAAATTTTTGAACCAAAATTAGAGACAGTTGAGAGGTATGCTGGAGGACTTTTCTGAATATCTTACTCACTATCCAGTCCAATTTCCACAGTGTAGTTCATACGCACATGCTTTCAACTACAACCACTGGTTTCCACTACTTGGTAGCTCTTTGCTATCCCTTTTCAATTTGTTTCATTAAGCCATTTACTTCTGTTAACATAGGTATGTCCACATTTCTATTCTCTTGCTATTTTTAATTATTTATTTTTGTTTGTTTGCTGGAGTCAGTGTTTCTTATAGAGTTTCAATGCATATAAGCAGCTTTACAAAGTAAGGGGAAAAGTTGTGAGATAATAGCTTGTAGACAGTGGTTGAAAAAGACTAACAAGAAAAATATTTGTGATGAGGAGTAGGGTGTATTGGTTCATTCAGCATTGTTAAAAGTTTTTTTAAGAAGATTAGTGCTTTGAGCTACCCTGGGCAAAAAGAAAAAAGACTGCATTCAAGTCTGGGAATCAGGATTTTTTTTTAAACTATGGAGCACTAACATTCATCAGTAAGTGGGTGGGTAAATTCTGTAGGATAACTCAAGTTACTGAAGGAAATCACTGGCTATGAATGCTAAATTTAAATGCCAAGCATTGGTCGAGTAGCACATACATGCATATTTGCAATTACTTACTTTATTCAAGGGGAGCTTAGAGTGTACATTACGTTTAAAGGTTGGCAAATGAGTAACTCAAGAAGTATCAAAATAATATAGTTTGTAATTCTGAAAGTGTTAATCAGGAGGTGATGCCTTCGCTGCACAGTTGAAAAGAATGACGTCATTAGTATACAGTCATGTTTATGGTGTGAAAGTCTACAGGGAGCAAGGAAAGGAGGGACAGATCTAATAATTAGGGAAATAGAATTAAGCCAAGTACTGATCTTGGGAATTCCGGGGGGTAAAGTGTGACAATATGGAGTGTATCCCTAACTTTTACTTGAAAGGCCTTTCGTGCAAGTAGCAAGACAACCAATTCAGGCAGCTGACACTGTTGTCATGTTGGGAGAGCTGATTGATGAGAGGAGAAAGGTCTACAGAATCAAAGTAGTTTTTCAGTCTACAACCAAAGCAGTAAGACCACTGTCAAAGTTACAGATAGAGACAGTTTCATGAAGCAAATCTGCAGATATGGTAAAACTAGGGTGAAAATTGTGCTGCTTAGGGGCAGGTATGTATGTATCTGTCCTGCAGAAAAAAAAGTTATGTAGTCAAAATAACTTTCCATCTGTGTTGTCTATTTTTCTTCTCATCAATTACTAGGTTCAGATCCAATTTGGCTGCTGCTTCCATGTCATGAAAAGAACAGTTGTGTACACTTTCCATAAATGTAGATGTTCGAGTGCCTTCACTGCTGCAGTCATCGCTGTAGGGTTCTTCCTGCTGGCATGCAGCCCTCGGTTGGCCAGAATCCCAAAGTCTGGGTCCGGCGTCGGCTGTGTACTCACCCTCCCTGACGTCAGTGCGCCAGGGGTACAAAGCTCTCAGCTGACGCCATGTTCTCCAGTTTTTCTTGCCTCAGATGTCAGGTGCCCAAAAGTAAAGGCTAAAAGTAAAACAAAAACATAACACACAACAAACCCCATACCCTGTAGCAAATACACCTCAGAAGAAGGGTGAAGCAGGGAACCACACCAATAAAAGTATAAGTGAGGACAGGAGGGTGGGTAACCCAGACTGCAACAGTGAAGACACTCGAACATCTACATTTATGGTAAGTGTACACAACTGTACTATGTTCATCGTGTTTCACTGTTGCAGTCATCACTGCAGGGTTGAATCCCAAAGCTGAGATAAAGGGTGGTGGTTATTGAGTAGAAGGGGTGGCTAAAAGGCCTTGTAAGACTGCAGAAGCAAAGCCTGCCCTAGACTTAGAATAAAGAGGGAGATTATAGTGCTTAGAGAAAGTATGCACTGAACTCCCAAGTTGCAGCTTCCAAAATATCTTTGGTAGGGACTCCCCTGAGAAAGGCAGCTGAAGTAGCAGCAGCTCTGGTAGAGTGTGTCCTAATTTTTCCTGGGATTTGCTTTCCATGACGAACAATCTATTTAGAAATGGTCTGTTTTGAAATAGCTTTGCCTTGGGAATTTGCTGCATAAAAAACAAACAGTTGTTCAGTTTTCCTGATATCCTTGGTTCTGTCCAGGTAAAAGCGAAGCTGCCTGTGCACGTCCAAAGAATGCAAGATCCCTCTCCCCCTTATTTTGTGGATTAGGGAAAAAAGTTGGCAGGTGAATAGTTTGGTTTAAAGCCACTTTAGAAACCACTTTAGGCATGAAAGTAGGGTTAGTCCTCAAAGAAACCCTGTCTTGATGAAAAATAATGTAAGGTTCCACAGCCATGAGCGCTTGTAACTCCGAGACTCTCCTGGCTGAAGTTAAAGCCAGTAGGATAACAGTCTTCCATTATACATACTTTATATCTGATGTGGCAGCAGGCTCAAAAGGAGACAGAGTAAGTTTTTCCATGACATAATTGATGTCACAGGCAGGAATGGGTGGTGTCCTAGGGGGCTTAAATTCTTTGCTCCTCTGAGATATTGTTTCAGAAGTGGATGTGAAAAAATTGGAGGATCTGTATTATAATGTGCAGAGATAGCAGAGGCATGTATTTTTATGGAGGAAAAAGATAAACCCTTATGCAACATATCTGTTAGGTAATGTAAAATCAATGGAATATTTGGAATGTGAGGATCTGATTCCTGAGCATGCATCCAGGTGCAACATCTCTTCCATTTACCTTCATAAGATTTCCTAGTGCTAGGCCTTCTGGCTTCTAAGATAACATCCATGACCTGTTTGGAAAGGGTAGGATTAATCATAGACCCTGAATACGCCAGGCTGCGAGTTTTGATATGAGAGTGCAGGACCTGGCCCTGATGTTGAGACAAAAGATTTGGAATCTGAGGTAGAATCCAAGGAGGTTCCTGGGATAGATTTATCAGTGTTGAGTACCAAAACTGTCAAGGCCAATTCGGGGCTAGTAAGATCAGCTTTGGTTTGTCCTGTTTTATTTTTAATAACACCCTTGGTAGAAGAGGTAGTGGTGGAAAGGCATACCCCGAGAGGTTCCTCCAACTGAATGAGAGAGCATCCACTTTCCATGCTAGCTTGTGATATGTCCTTGTGCAAAAAGTCTGTAACTGGTAGTTGTGGGGCGATGCAAATAGATCTATTTCCGGGCAGCCCCAGGCTACTGTAATCATCTTGAATATTTGGGTGTCTAGCATCGTGTGGGTCTGACAGGTTCCTGCTCAGGCTGTGTGCCAGAGTGTTTGTTTCCCTGGTAGGAATTGAGCTTGTAGGTCCACTTTGCAAGCTAGTGCTGTGTTCCATAGAGTCATGGCTAGTCTGCAAAGGGGGTAGGAGTGTGAACCCCCTTGCTTGTTTATGTACCACATAATTGTGGTGTTGTCTGTCCATATCAGTAGCTGCCCTGGCTGTAAAAGATCCCTGAAAGCCAAGAGAGCATTCTGCACAGCTAACATCTTTTTTAAATTGATATGTAGATGCTTCTGATCCTCTGTCCAAAAACCTTGCAGGCTTTTCCCCTGCAAGTGGGCTTCCCCATGCATAATCCGAGGCGTCCGTGGTAGGCTGGAGGTAGACTGAAGGTTTCCCTTTGTTTTGAAGACATGCCATGGCCCACCAATGGAATTCCTTTTGCAGGCAAGGCAAGACAGCAATCACTGTTTCCAGACTGTGACAATGCTGGGACCATATGCTTTTTAGGTACCATTGTATCTTCCTCATATGTAGTCTTGCATATGGTATGAGTAGGATGCAGGAAGCCATGAAACCCAAAGCCTGCAGGAATTTCCTTGCAGTTAGCTGAGACATTAACGCCAGGCTTTTGAAAGTTGAAGCCAGCTGTAGTTGTTTTTCTGATGTCAGGAATGCCATCTGGGTTGTTGTGTTTAAAAGAGCACCCAGGAATGTTATCTGTTGAGTGGGTGTCAAATTTGACTTTTTTACGTTCACAGTGAATCCCAGGTACTTGAGTAGATGTCCTTGCTGTCTGCTTAAATAAGGCAAATTTGAATTCCCTTGACTCTGCAGTAAGCTACTACTGGTGCCAGGCACTTGGTAAAGACCCTGGGAGCAACAGACAACCAAAGGGCAGCGCAGAGAATTGGTAATGTTTCGAGCCTGCCTTGAACCCGAGATATTTTCTACACTCGTCTGACAGGAATGTGTAGGTAAGTCTCCTTTAAATCCAATGTCACCATCCATGCATTTTTGCTCAACATTGGCAGGAGCTGCTGCAGAGTAAGTATCTTGAACTTTGGTATTTCCAGGAAAGTGTTTAAGACTGACAGATCCAGGATGGGTCTCCAAGTATTTTGCTTTCTGGGAACTAGAAAGAGTCTGGAATAAAAGCCTTGTCCCGTCTCTGAATCTGGAACCAGTTCTATGGCCCTCATAGCCATGAGGGACCTCACCTGTTTTAATGCCTCTGCCCATTGAATTTTTGGCAGGTCTGGCCATCCGTTTGGTTTTGGTAAGGTGTTAAAGTGGAATTTGTAACCTCTTAAAACTACATCCAGAACCCACTTGTCTTGGGTTATGTATTTCCAATTTCGGTGAAAAAGAGAAAGTTTTCCTCCCAGAGGAGCTTCCAGGAGAGAGGTTCCTGGAGCCATGCAGGGGGAGTCATTGAGACTGTTTCCTGTAAGGTTGAGACCTATCTTCTCCACCCCTGGGGGTGGAAGCACTCCACTGTCTAGGTCTATAAGAGGTCTGTGCTTGGGCCCTCCCTCTGGGGCACCGATATCTACCCCTCTGAGGCCTGTCCGAGCTGGGAAAGGGCCAATTTTTAGCTGGCCAATTTCTGCTAAATCTAGGAAGCTGAACTTGCAAGAAATCTTTAACCGTTTGCATGGATTTTGCCTTATCCTCCATTTTCTTTATAACCTCTTCAGCCTTAGACCCAAACAAAACATTATGTTGAACAGGAGCATCCAGTAACTTTGCTTTCACTTGATCAGGCAAATTTTGTTCCTTTAACCAAGCATGCCTTGTAATGATCGTGCCAGTGGCAGCCGCCTTGCAAGAGGCCTCCAAAGCATCAAAAAGTACAGTTTTGTACCTACCATAAATGTAGATGTCCGAACTGGATAGCATCTGCAGTCATAACAACTGGGTTGTCCTGTCGTCAGGCAGCCCTTCAGTCGGCCGGATTCCAAAGTCCGGGTCTGGCTTCGGCTGATGTCGCACTTCACCCGACGTCATCTCTGTTGGTCTTCGGGTATAAAGGCATCAGCCGACGCCATTTTCCTCAGTGTTTCTTGCCCCAGATGCCAGTAGCCCTCTTGGAGGCTAAAATTTGGATAGATGCCAATGTTTCCAAAAGATAGAGGTAAACACAAAAATAAGCATGTATGTACATATATACAAACAAATACACCATAAAGACTCCCCCACCAGCTAGCTATTAGGAGGGTAAAATACCCTAGGAGTACCACAGAGGGAAGGAGGGAGGGTAATCCTGACTGCAGATGCTATCCAGTTCGGACATCTACATTTATGGTAGGTACAAAACTGTACTATGTCCTTCATGGATGCATCTGCAGTCATAACAACTGGGTAGAATACCATAGCCAACTAGGGAGGAGGATAAAACTAGATTATGGTGTGTTTAGGATCCCTTGCAGTACAGCAGTGGCAAACCCTGCTCGGGATCTGGAATATAGAGGTAAGTTATAATGCTTGGCAAATGTATGCATGGAGGTCCAAGTAGCCGCCTCAATAATGTCTTTGGTTGCCACTCCTCGTAAGAAGGCTGTGGTAGTGGCTGTTGCCCTTGTAGAATGAGGTCTTATGTTCTGTGGAATTGGTTTTCCATGGAAGGAGTAACAGAATCGTATGCAATTTCCTATCCATTTGGAGATTGTCTGTTTGGAAATAGCTTTTCCTTCCCTTCCTGTTGCATAGGCTACAAAATGTTGGTCAGTCTTTCTGCTATTTTTTGTTCTGTCCAAGTAGTAGCGTAGCTGTCTATGTACATCCAAGGTATGCAGTATTCTTTCCCCTCTGTTTTGTGGGTTGGGAAAGAAGGTAGGTAGGTGGATTGCCTAGTTTAAAGACACTCTGGATACCACCTTAGGCATAAATGTAGGATTAGTCCTCATGGACACTCTATCTTGGTGGAAGATTAGGAAGGGTTGCACTGCCATTAAGGCCTGTAGCTCTGAAACCCTCCTTGCTGAAGTAATTGCCAGTAGGAAAGCAGTTTTCCATGACAGGTGTTGTAGGTCTGCTGTTGCTGCTGGTTCAAAGGGTGATAGTGTCAACTTTTCTAGCACAAAGTTTAAGTCCCAAGCTGGCAAAGGTGGTTTCCTTGGAGGTTTTACATTCTTGATTCCTCTGAGGAACTGCCTGAGCAAAGGGTGTGAAAAAACAGGTGGATCAAAGCTGTATTCTGCTGAAATAGCTGATGCATGTATCTTGATGGAGGAGTATGACAAGCCTGAATGAAGAAGTTCGGCCAGATACTCTAGAATGTTAGTCATATCTATGTTTGACACATCTTTTCCTCTTTCAGTACTCCAAATGACAAACCTTTTCCATTTTCCAGCATAGTTCCTTCTTGTTGAAGGTCTGCGTGCTTCAAGAATAATGTCTAACTCTTTGGGAAAGTTCTGGGTTAGCTGTTGCTATGTGATGTTCCATGCAGTCAGTTGCAACGTTTTTAGGTTTGGATGTATGATGCTGTAGTTGTTCTGAGTTAGCATCAAAGGCATCAGGGGTATTGGCCACATATTGTTCTGAGACATGCTCCTCAGCAGTGGGTACCAGTGTTGTCTTGGCCAGTTTGGAGCTATCAGGATTATCCTTGGACGTTCTTCCTTGATTTTTAGTAATACTTTGTGTATCAAGGGAAGAGGTGGGAATGCATATGCTGTCAGGCCTTTCCAGCTGAAGGAGAGCGAATCCACTTTCCATGCCAGTGGGTGTAATGTCCTTGTGCAGAATTTTTGAGCTGGTGATTGAGAGGTGATGCAAATAGATCTATCTGAGGCATTCCCCATTTCTTTGAGATGGTCTTGAAAATGTCCGGTGCAGTTTCCATTCGTGGGCATCCGATGTGGTTCTGCTTAATATGTCTGCTAGAATATTTTCTTTTCCGGTACAAAAATTGCCTGTAACTGGATGTTGTAGCTGAGTGCCAGGTTCCACAGCTCCAAAGTCATTCTGCATAGGGGTATGAATGAGTGCCTCCTGCTTGTTGATGTACCACATGACTGTGGTGTTGTCTGTCCTTATCATCAACTGGCCCTCTTTGAGAAATGGCCTGAACCTTTGGATTGCCAGTTTTACTGCCAGCATTTCTTTTAGGTTGATGTGCAGGTGAAGTTGATCCTGTGTCCACAATCCTTGCACGCATTTGTCCAGCATGTGGGCCCCCATCCTAGGTCTGAAGCGTCTGTTGTGATGGTCTGGCTTGCTTGACATCTGCGAAAGGGTAGGCCTGGGTTTGTCTGGCATGCCTGAGCCCACCATAGGAACTCCTGTTTTAAGCATGGAATTAGTGGGATTTCTGTTTCTAGGCTGTGACTGTGTTGGGACCATAAATTCTTTAGGTACCACTGTAGTTTTCTCATATGTAGTCTGGCAAGTGGGACCAGGATTATGCATGATGCCATGAAGCCCAAGGCCTGCAGTACTTTTCTTGCTGTTAACTTGTTCAGCTTTGTTAGTGCCAAGAAGTAAAGAGGGAGTTCTTTTGTTTTTCTGCAGTTAGGAATGCCATTTGTTTTACTGTGTCCAATTCAGCCCAAGAATGTCCTTGTTTGGGATGGTATCAGCCTTGACTTTTGTAGATTGACTGTGTATCCCAGTGCTTGTAGCAAGTAAATGACCCTTTGTAAATCTGTTGTCAGCTTGCTTTTGTTGTCCCCTTGTAGCAGGCAGTCGTCCAGGTATGGGTAAATTTGTATTCCTGTAGTCTGCAATGGGCAATTACTGATGCCAGGCATTTTGTGAATACTCTGGGCAGTAGATAAGCCAAAGGGCAATGCTGAGAATTGATAGTGCTCTGATCCTGCAAGAAATCTGAGGTATCTTCTGCAGATTGGTCGAATGGGGACGTGCAGGTATGCCTCCTTGAGATCTAGAGTTACCAGCCAACACTCCTTGCCCAGCATGGGAAGAAGTTGCTGTAGGGTCAGCATTTTGAATTTTGGGACAATGATGTATGTATTTAAGGTGGACAGGTCGAGAATTGGTCTCCAACTTTTTTCCTTTCTTGGAACTAGGAATAGTCTTGAGTAGAACCCCTTTCCTTGCTCTGCAGGTGGCACTTTTTCCACAGCTCTCATGTTTGCTAACTGCATTATCTGTTGTAGAGCCTCTGTTTTTTGATTTGGAGGTAGATTTGGCATTCCTCTTTTGATTGGTAAAGTGTGGAAGTGGAACCAGTATCCTTGATCTATGGTTTGTAAAATCCACTTGTCTTTTGTTATATAGTGCCAGTTTTTTGAAAATAAGGTTAACTTTCCGCCTAGAGAAGCTGCTATTTGTTCCCTGGTAGGCGGATTTAGGATTAAGTCACTGTGGTTGTGTTGATGTAGTGGCAGTGGTTGTGTCTGTGCCTCTGTTGTTACCTTGCCACTGTCGTCCTCTGTAGGCACCCCCTCTGGATTGGTTTCTGCCTCTGGAACGTCTGTTTCTGCCCCTTTGAGATCTTGTGGAGTCAGGAAAGGACCAATTTTTGGCAGGCCAGTTCCTGCTAAACCTTGGGGTTGAACCTGCAAGAAATCTTTAACCGTTTGAACGGATTTTGCCTTTTCTTCCATTTTCTTCATAACCTGCTGGGCAGGTGTACCAAACAAACTTGTCTTATCCATAGGAGCATCTAGTAACTTTGCTTTAACATGATCCGGTAAAGCTTGCTCCTTTAGCCATGCATGCCTTCTTATCACTGTGCCAGTCATGGCTGATCTAAATGAAGCCTCCAGTGCATCATAGCCACATTTTAAGGAATGGTTACTAACCTGTTGTATGTTATTTACCATTTCTAATACATATTTCTTATCAAGAGATTCATCAGTGGTTAGCTTTTTAGTTAACTGATCAAGCATAAACTCTTGGTATTGTATCATGTGAAACTGACAGTTTAAAGCTCTAGCTGAGAGAGTAGCTGAAGTGTAGACCTTTTTGCCCCATCTGTCTAATGACCTTGCTTCCCTTTCAGAAGGAATAGGGTTTTTAGCTATGGTCGCGGCTACTGCTTTGGGACCCTGGGATACAGTTTCGGGGTCTGCAAGAGGGGCCTTGTAAAGGTGGTGATGAGTGTCTGGCACCCTGTAAAATCTGTCTGGTTTGGCAGGGGCTGGAGGTAAAGAATCTGGAGCGGAGCAGACATCATTGAAAGCATCATCCACCACAGAGAGAACAGGAGGTATAGCTAAGGGCCTGTGTTGTGGAAGGTGCAGAAAAGTCCTAAGTCTTTTTCTGGAGTCTGAAAAATCCTGTTGCTGCCATTGGAACTGCTCTCGCATGGCATGTAAGGTTTCCCCAAAGGAAAATTCTTCTGGTGGGGAAGCAGCTGGAATGGATTCTTCAGCATCAGAGTCTTCAAAATTAGAGAAAGGAGCCTCTGGCTGGTCAGTTATGTCTGATTCATCGGCTGAATCATCAGATGACACTGGCTCAGGGGCTCTGCCCTAGGTCTCTTCTCTGGGGGCTGAGAGGCCCTGTCTGGGTGAGATTGAGATCCTCTAATTAATGAAATTAAATCTTCTGCCAGAGTAAGCATTTGAGAACTAGAGGAGGGCCTGGTTGAAGGGGGTTTAACAGGCACTGTTTTAGTAGTCTTGGCTGCTTTAGCCCTGGCGAAGGCCTTAATGGACATGGCTGCTGGAGGCCTAGCAGCACCACGTGCTGGGGTAGAGACATCCAAGGGAATGGTGTCTGATAAGTCAGTGGCAACCACCTTAGTGGGTATAATTTCTGAGGCCGATTCAAGAATGGTAGCAGGGGCCTCAGTTGTAGAGATAGATTCAGCTGTACTTTGATCAGTTTTCTCGGTTTCGGCCGAAACCGAGACACTCGTGGTTTGCTTAACCATGGTTTCAGCCGAAACCGCGGACCGCGAGTGTCGGTCTTTATCTTTGCGTTTTTTGGCAGATTGGGTAGTCGGAGGATCCGACGGCATAATGTACGCAAAATCAGAACCGAAAAACTGTTCAGCAAACTCCGACCGACGCCTAAGCGTTCGTCGGTTGAAAGAAGCACAGGCCGAACAGGCTGCTACGTCGTGGGCTGGGCCTAAACAAGGCAGACAATAAGAGTGGAAATCTTTATGAGGTATTTGTTTCCCACAGGTTAAACAATTATTAACTTTTTCTGACATCGGCTGAGGCAAGAAAGAGTCCCCAACGGGGTACTTAGCTTTAGAAGTCTTCGAAGTAGTATTCGGTAGAAGTAATCTCTGGATCCGACCGACCGGCACTTGCGAACAGCTTCTGCTTCGGGCGCCACGCGGCAAGAAAGACTGAGGAAAATGGCGTCGGCTGATGCCTTTATACCCGAAGACCAACAGAGATGACGTCGGGTGAAGTGCGACATCAGCCGAAGCCGGACCCGGACTTTGGAATCCGGCTGACTGAAGGGCTGCCTGACGACAGGACAACCCAGTTGTTATGACTGCAGATGCATCCATGAAGGACATCCACAGTGTAAGGTATGTTTCCCCACCTGCTCAGTAGCATGCATCAAATCATGTAATTCCTTATTGTCTGCACATGCAGAAATGGTACCCAGTTTTTGTTTCATAACAGACAAAAGGTATTGCTGATATTTCAACATATGAAATTGACAATTTAAAGCCCTAACAGATAAAGTAGCAAAAGTGTACACTTTTTTGCCCCATCACTCCAAAGCTCTAGAATCCTTATCTGACGGAATAGGGTTCTTAGCAGTGGCGGCCTTAACACCCTTAGGACCCTGAGATATGGTTCCTGGATCAGCAGTAGGATTTTTATAAAGAAACTGGTGGGAGTCAGAGACTCTAATATCTATCAGGCTTAGCAGGGGCCGGAGGAAAGGAGTCAGGAGTTAAATTAGACTCAGAAAAGACATCATCCACAATATCCAAAATAGGAGGAATAGCCAGGGGTCTGTGTTAGGGAAGAAGGGAATCCCTAAGCCTTCTCTTAGATTCAGAGTACTCCTGTCTTTCCCAGTGAAAATGTTCCCTCATGTCATTTAAGTTTCCCCAAAAGAATAATCCTCAGGAGGAGAAGCTGAAGGAATGGATTCCTCAGCATCAGAATCCTCATAAGGAGGGAAAGTATAATCCTGTTCAGAGGAAGACACTGTTCAGAGGAAGACACTGAAGAGACAGATGCCTGATCAGAGGATTCATAATCCAATTCTTGTCTTGGCCTTTTGTCTGGAGGGGGATGTGAACCCCTAATCATAGATAGCAAGTCCTCCACCATTTTAAGCATTTGTTTTTGAGATTTAGGTCCCGGATCAGAGGAGGCCTGGGCTTGAATCTTTGTTTTAGAAGGAGTCTTTGCCTTTACCTGAAGCTGCGTAGGCCTGAAAACCCCCTCAGAAGCCGGTACCTGCACAGCGGCCCCGGACCCATCCGAGGGAACATTATTCGAAGGTGCTGCACCTGGAGTATTTGAAGGCCTAGTTGGCTCCTTGTGGGAGTCCGTTTCGGCAAGCGGTTCTGTAATGGCCGATGACAGGGGCTGCGAAAGCACCTCACTGACATGACTGAACCAGCAGCTGGCTCGGATTGTAAACTGTCATCTGGTTTGGACCTCGGAGGCCTATCCTTATCCTTGCGCCTTTTATGAACTCCGGTAGTCGGAAGAGTGTCCAACGACATGTTATAATTAAATCTCCTCCCAAAGTAATGAAAGGCAAAATCGTATCTCCGTTTAATAGTACGTTGATTAAATCTAGCACAAAACCGACAACTAGCTACGTCGTGGTCAGGGCCTAGACACGGAATACAGTAAGAGTGAAAATCCTTATGAGGTATTTGCTTCCCACATGAAATACTATTATTAACTTTTTCTGACATCGGTCTGGAGCAAGAAAAAAAGTTTCTCCAATGGGGCTTCTTAGCTTTGAAAAGAAGAATGTCTTCGGAATGAAGCACCAAAAATAACAGGAGTCAGCCGACCGGCACTTGCGAACTGCTTCCACCGCGCAGCAAGAAAGACTGGAGAACATGGCATCGGCTGGGAGCTTTGTACCCCTGGCGCACTGACGTCAGGGAGGGTGAGTACACAGCCGACGCCGGACCCAGACTTTGGGATTCTGGCCGACCGAGGGCTGCCTGCCGGCAGTAAGAACCCTACAGTGATTACTTCAACAATGAAACACGATGAACATCACAAACTCTCAAGCTCTTCCCTTTACACGTACTGCCCTAGTCACCTAACATACCTCAGATCTTGTTTGTTGCCCATAAACCTGCAATGTAGTAAGGAATTAAGACAAACACACTTTGTGACTCAAAAGGACAGCGGTTCCTGCAGCATCCTTTGATCTTTCCAAAAGTAAAGCAAGGAGGGGGTTGGTGAGAAGGAAGTTGAAGAAGAGTGAAAATGGGCAACACAGACGGCACATTATGGTGAGTAGATAATTTTTTTTTATCTGATGTTGCCACTTTCATTCATTCATCAGCTGTTGGGACAGAGCCCCCAGCTATCTAAATCCTAGGAAGACTAAGGAAGGATATTCCTGAGCACAACTGAGCCAAAGGCTGCCCTTCCCCTACAGACCAGATCCAATTTGTAATGAAAAATAAGGGTAAGAGTAACACTCTTACCCTCTGAGGCCTGTCCGAGCTGGGAAAGGGCCAATTTTTAGCTGGCCAATTTCTGCTAAATCTAGGAGGCTGAACTTGTAAGAAATCCTTAACCGTTTGCATGGATTTTGCCTTATCCTCCATTTTCTTTATAACCTCTTCAGCCTTAGACCCAAACAAAACATTATGTTGAACAGGAGCATCCAGTAACTTTGCTTTCACTTGATCAGGCAAATTTTGTTCCTTTAACCAAGCATGCCTTCTAATGACCATGCCAGTGGCAGCCGCCTTGCAAGAGGCCTCCAAAGCATCAAAACCACAGTGTAAGGTATGTTTCCCCACCTGCTCAGTAGCATGCATCAAATCATGTAATTCCTTATTGTTTGCACATGCAGAAATGGTACCCAGTTTTTGTTTCATAACAGACAAAAGGTATTGCTGATATTTCAACATATGAAATTGACAATTTAAAGCCCTAATATATAAAGTAGCAGAAGTGTACACTTTTTTGCCCCATCACTCCAAAGCTCTAGAATCCTTATCTGACGGAATAGGGTTCTTGGCAGTGGCGGCCTTAACACCCTTAGGACCCTGAGAAATGGTTCCTGGATCAGCAGTAGGATTTTTATAAAGAAACTGGTGGGAGTCAGGGACTCTGTAATATTTATCAGGCTTAGCAGGGGCCGGAGGAAAGGAGTCAGGAGTTAAATTTGACTCAGAAAAGACATCATCCACAATATCCAAAATAGGAGGAATAGCCAGGGGTCTGTGTTAGGGAAGAAGGAAATCCCTAAGCCTTCTCTTAGATTCAGAGTACTCCTGTCCTTCCCAGTGAAAATGTTCCCTCATGTCATTTAAGTTTCCCCAAAAGAATAATCCTCAGGAGGAGAAGCTGAAGGAATGGATTCCTCAGCATCAGAATCCTCATGAGGAGGGAAAGTATAATCCTGTTCAGAGGAAGACACTGAAGAAATAGATGCCTGATCAGAGGATTCATAATCCAATTCTTGTCTTGGCCTTTTGTCTGGAGGGGGATGTGAACCCCTAATCATAGTTAGCAAGTCCTCCGCCATTTTAAGCATTTGTTTTTGAGATTTAGGTCCCAGATCAGAAGAGGCCTGGGATTGAATCTTTGTTTTAGAAGGAGTCTTTGCCTTTACCTGAAGCTGCGTAGGCCTGAAAACCCCTCGGAAGCCGGTACCTGCACAGCGGCTCCGGACCTATCCGAGGGAACATTATCCGAAGGTCCTGCACCTGGAGTATTTGAAAGCCTAGTTGTCTCCTTGTGGGAGTCCGTTTCGGCAAGCGGTTCTGTAATGGCCGACGACAGGGGCTGTGAAAGCGCCTCACTGACGTGGCCGAACCGGCAGCTGGCTCTGATTGCAGCTGGACAAATATTATCCAAGGAGGTTCTACACAAAATGGTTGAAGACTTTGCTGTATATCTGGAGGAACAGGCTTTTGGTGGTTTTGGTAAAGGCAAACCCACTTTTTCGTATATGACAGTAATACAATCAGTCAACCCTTTCACTAAAGTCAATTTAGAAACTGGTTTGCCTAATTTTGATTCCAAAAAAGAAACAAATTGTTCAGATTTCCTCAAATTTTTTATTCTGTGAAGATAGAAATGTAACGGTCTGTGGACATTCAGTAGGTAGAACATATTTTCCTTTATTTGAGAAATTTGAAGAGAGAACTGGAAGGTTGATACCCTGATTAATATTGGATTCTGACAGCACCTTAGGTAGAAAGGACGGATTGGATTGTAAAAATACCCTATCCTTCTGAAAAATCAAATAAGGCAGTTTAGATGACAGAGCCTGTAATTCTGATACTCTTCTAGAAGTAATAGCAACCAAAAATATAATTTTCCAGGTCAACAATTTTAATTCACACTTAGCTGATGGTTTAAGACAGTTGGGTTAAGGTCTGTAAAATAATATTTAAATCTCAAGGAGGGTCCTTTAATGAAGGTCTAAGATATGCGCTTCTGAGAAAGGGTTCACCAGGTTTGGAAGATGCTTGTTGAATTACTTCTACATGAAAATTAGAAATGGCTGCTAATTGTACTCTTACACTAGAAGAGCTAGCCCCTTCATTGAGAATTTTAGCTAAAAAAGTCAAGAACCTTATAAATCAGAGCAAAAAGGGATCTAAATTCTTTTTAAGTGCCCAAAAAACAAATCTTTTCCATTTAATTTTGTAAACTTTTCTAGTGGAAGCTTTGTGGGATGATAAAAGGATGTGATGGACAGGTGAGGAGAGCCAGGATTGTCTAGCGATTAATTAAACTGGAGAAACCATGCAGCCAACTTGAGGCCTGAAATATCTGGATGAGTCATGTCTGTCGAGTGAGTCAGTAGGTTTGGAGTTGGATCCAGAATCCAAGGTGGGTGTACAAGAGGAAGACAAAGGAAGAGAAACCAGATCTGATGAGATCAGTAAGGTGCAATCAAGATAACTGTGCTCTTCAGCTGAAATTCTTTCTGGAAAACTTTAGGAATGAGGGGTTTTGTTGGGTAAGCATTAAGAAGACTGGAGGGCCAAACATGAAGTAGACCATCTCTCAGGAACTCCCACCACCTGGGGAATTAGGGCAAAGAATCTGCTGCACTTCTTGAGGGGAAGATGCAAAGAGATTGCAGCATGGCTGGCCCAATGACGGAAAATCCTTTCTACCACCTGTATGTTCAGAGACCACGCATGAGGCATTAGAAAAGACCTGGTTAACTCATCTGCAATTATAATGGACTTTCCTGGGATATGCATTGCTAGCAGAAAGTGATTGGATGAAATTGCCCATTGTCAGACTCTCATAACTTCTCGACAGAGGGAAAGGTCTGGTTCCCCCTTGTTTGCCGACGTACCAGTCTACTGCCATATTGTCTGTTTGAATCACAATAGTTCCAGTTGGGAGTGTGTCTTGGAAAGCTTGCAACACTAGAAGAACAGCTCTCATTTTCAGGACATTGATATGCATATGTTGGGCTTTGCAGGGGACCATTTGCTTTGGACTGTCCTTCCCAAGAAGCACCCCCCCCCCCCAATCTGAGAGGCATCCTTGGTCACTGTGGCTTTGGGATGAGGGAGAACAAAGGTACAGCCTTCTTGTATTTGACTGGAATGAATCCACCATAGAAGGTAAGTTTAGCAAGTTTGCATTATTTAGACTTGACTGGATAATGGTTGTTGGAGAAAGGACCATTGAGTTGCTACTGTCCATTGAAGGATCCTCATGTGGTAACTTACAAGCGGTACTAGAGTGATTGCCGTTGACATGGATCCCAATGCTTGCAGGATCAGAACAGCAGAAAGAGAAGAACACTGAACAATCTTTTTGACCCAGAACTGAATTGTTTGAACCTGGGACAGAGGGAGAGAAGCTGAGTGACTGTATTGAAAAGCCCACCAATGAATTCCAATATCTGAGTTTGAGATTAGATTTGTTGTAATTGACAGAAATCCCCAGATGAGAGCAAAACTGTAGTAAGTATTAGATGATGCCTGGTTGGAGTGGTTATGAGCCAGTCATCCAGATATGGAAACACCCAGAATCCCTGCAGTCTCAAGTGAGCTGCAACTACTGCCATACACTTAGTAAACACCCTGGAGGTTTTGGTGAGACCAAACCAGTTGCACTCTGAGTTGGTAATGATTGGATCCCAGCCAGAAGTGTAATGATCTCCTGCGCCATTTGTTCATTTTTATATGACAGCATGCATCCTGAAGATCTAGTGAGCACATCCAGTCATCCTTGCACAGAAAAGGCAGAATGAACTGAACCATGACCATCCGGAAGTTTGTATACAGAACTGATCGATTTAGTTTGCTGAGATCCAAGATTAGTCTCCAGAACACCGTTTTTCTTGGCATTAAAAAGAATCTTGAATAAGTTCCAGACACTTTCTGGTCTAGGGGGACCTCTTGGATGACTCTTTTTCTAGCAGCTTGTTTATTTCTACTGCTGCTGCTTTTCTCTAACTGGGTGGAACATTGGGGATTTTGTTTTGATACTAGCGGGGATGGATGGGAAAATGGTATTATACAACATCTACATATTATCCTCTGCACCCATGAATCTTTTGTAATTTCTAGCCAGGCTCTCTGGTGCAAGGATAGACAACCCCCCGGCTGCCTCCAGAGATGGACAGTCGGACCTCCTTTCAGGAATGCCAATAGGATCTGTCAAAGAAAGTACCCTAGATCCTTGGTTATGCAGACCACCTCTGCAGTGGGGGATGAGGTCTTCCATTAGAATCCCACCCTCTGCCCCTGGGGGAACTGTCTCCACGTGGCTCTTGGAAAGGACCCTGGGATTTTTTGAACCACATTTTTTGTCTACCTTGTTGAGTCCTAGAAAAGACCCATTGAGGACTTGAAATATGCATGCCCATAGCAGACAGGGTTTTTCCTTCCTACTCGCACCTAGAGTGTGTGTCTAATTTTAGGGCCAAATAAGGAACTTCTGTCAAAAGCAATATTGACAAAGGAAGACTTGAAGGGTTCCACAAAGTCCGCAAGTGCAACTAGGCATGGCTTCTGATGGAAATGCCTGAATCCAATGTCTGAGGCACCTTCAGCCTCATGGGAGATAAGCCTCATGGATGAGTTTGAAATGGACTGAAGGGTAGTTGTGATGTGGTCCCAGAGACGGATTTGAAAAGTTCTTAAATCAAATCCCCCTAAAGTCTCGTAAAATGTGCCAAGTAATTCACTGACCAAAGAGGGAAGGTCACTGAAGCATAGACATGCTTCCAAAATATGTCCTAGACTCCCTGTTAGGGAGTTGGCCAGAGGAACTTTGTTCTGCCAGTTCCTTCTTAGTGGCTGCTGCTACAACCATGGCATCAACGGGTACCCCTTTACTCTAGTATGTTTTGTCTTTAGGTGGTGCCAGGATCCTATCTGGTCTCTCAGAGATAGGCTCAATCATGTCAGGGTCCTTCCATGCCTGTCGAGAGACCAAACCAATGAGCTGATCAGTGAGTGGAGTCATCCAGTAGGTAGATGGCCAGTGCCAAAGGCCTCCAGGAATACTAACTCCTCTTGGAAAGGGTTATCGGGGGACTATCCATTTGTCTCAGGAATTTGAAAAAGTCTCCAAATTAGATGTCATCAGATGGTGATCTTGGCAACACTTCCCCTTCATTAAATTCAGTGTCCACTGTGACAGACTCTTGTGGAGAGTCTAAGTGCCCCCTTTTACACTTCCTCGTCCTAGGGACATCTTCAGTGGGATACTCCAGAGAATTATAAGAAGAGATTACAATACCCTGCTGAGTTGTCTGGAGACTGACTTAGTCTGGCTGTCTCAGTGTTACAGACGATTGAGGCTTTCGATGCAGAATCGAATGGAACTAGGTAGTCAGAGTTGAAGAGGGAAGAGAAGTCTGAACTCTGAGAACAGAGAAAGCTCTCTCTACTACTTCAAAGGCAGAATATGCCTTGGAGAAAAAGACACCAACAAACTACTCAAGGAAGGAGTCGGAGCGGAGTTGTCCAGCACTGAAGATCCGAGGGGCAGAGACGTCTCTGACAACTTCAGAGTTGAGTCCAACACTTGGTGGTGGATCACTCTGAGACACCATCAGAGTCAAAGATGCCAACATTTTCAAATCAGAGGCAGACTCCAGGACATTTCGATCCAATGGCTCTGAATCTGAACATCGGAGAAGGAGCTAATAATGGAAGAGTGGTACTGACAAGGTTCTCCAGACCTGATGGTGTCAGAAGCTGGGAGAACTCCTATTTGTATCTGTGTACTGCTGAACTTCCTCATCATCCTGTCTACATCAGCTTCCATAAGGGTCTTGGAAGATCGAATAGATGAGGCCATGGATAAAGTTCTTGAATGGTGTCAGGGTGATTGTGCCAAAAAAGGGGATGGAAGCTGAGACTGGACCCAACAAAATCCGAGGTGAACGGATCTGTGGAGACTTATCTGCTCTAAGTTTTGGATCTGAAGCGGTCAGCCAGAAAGGGAGACAACACAGAGATCTTGGAGATTTTTCTGACTCTCCAGAAATACCCTGGATATCAGTGAAAAAAATACAGGAACATTCCTGTCAAAGAAAAAAGGCATTTCTCTTCCAGGCCTTCTAGCATTGAGTCCTGAAGCAGAATCTTGCCAGCTGATTATTTAGACATGAAGCAAATGGGTCTACTAGAGGAACTCCCAACACAGATGGATCAAACCTTGGAAGACTCCCTGAACTGGCTGGCACACATGAGGGTCTACCGTGTCCTATTCAACTTGTCTGCCACACTATTGCTCTGATGGAATGAAGGATGTCTGTAGAACAAGACTGTGCTGTAATGAGAAAATGGAAATCAAAATCTAAACCAACTATATTAGAAGTAATGAATACAGTAATAGAAATAAAACTGGAATGGTGATCTTTAGAAAAGAGTAAGAGCAAACTACATGGGGAAAAAATGGGAATTGCGGGAATAATACATACAGGGGGATGAGGTTTAAAAGAAGGCAGGACTTAAATGAGCTATGTAATGTTTGAAAATGATTGGGTAGTTTATAAGTGATGTATAATGTTTGCAACTGGAAGTGTGTCGGTATGGTTTGTGATGTAAAATGCTTGCAACTAGGATTGTATCGGTGTGGTTTGTTTTCATTTATATAAATGTATGACTGCTTATGTTGTAAGTGATGGTTTAATAAAGATGTTTCTTGTTTAAAAGAAAAAGGGGAAGGAATTAAATAATTTATGTAATGTTATTATACGATATATAGGAGACTATATTACTTCACTGAAGCTTTATTTCCGCAAATACCTAATCATCAACCCCTTTACATCGAACATCCATTCATCTAATTTTCACATCATTGAACAGTTTTCATAGAGAAGGGAATTACTTGTCCACCACAGTGATTGTCACACACAGTACATTTAAAACCCATCAAGGTGGGGGGCTACACCCCCCACGTATATATACCAACTCCAAATTGCACTACACTGGGAAAAAGGGCAAATTTCTAAGGATGGCAAGCTAACTCCCTTCCCTATGAACACAGAGTCCTTAGCTGCATAAATCTTGGGTGGTCCTCATGGAAGGATATTCCAGACAACTGCTGAACTGAAAGCAGCTCTGCTTCTGGACATTATGCCCAATACGATATGAATAATAAAGGTATAAGCATTAGACCAGGTGGCTGCTACACAAATATTGTCAATGGAAGTTCTAAACCAGACGGCAGATGAAGTGGCCATGGATCTAGTTGAATGGGCATTAGGTGGTTTTGGTAGGGAAAGGCATTTTTTGAGAATATATCCAGGAAATGCAATTAGTTGGTCATTTGGCCAATGCAACTTTAGAACCTGGACAGCCCAATCGACTAGGTGAAAGTGAGACAAACGGTCCATTTTTCTGAAATATTTTGTTCTGTTTCACTAGAAATGTAGTTGTCTATGGACAGCTAAAAGATGCAAAATGTATTATCTCTTGTTTGAAAATTTTAGAAAGAAAACTGGTAAATGAATCATTTGATTTATATTTGATTCTGAAGCTACTTTTGGTAGGAAAGAAGGATTGATTTTTAAGGTAACCCTGTCATTATGAAAAACAATGTAAGGATCTTTTGATGAAAGAGCCTGGAGTTTGGAAATTCTTTTAGCTGAAGTAACAGCAACTAAAAAGGCTGTTTTCCAAGACAGGAATTTTAAGTCAGTTTTTGTTGAAGGTTCAAAGGGTTGCTGAGTTAATCTTTGAAGTACTACTGCTAAATCCCAGGGAGGTGATAGATCTATCACTGGGGGGGGGGGGGGGGGTCGGTCTACGCAGAAAGGTGCCCTTCAGAAAAGCCTTACATAATTTGGAAGGAGCCAAACAAGAAGCATAGTCTCCTGAGTGAAAATTTGATATGGCTGTCAACTCTAATTTGACTATGGAAAATCTAGCACATTCTTTAAAAACAGAAGCTAAAATCTCCAAACAGAAGAAATAGAGGCAGTAATGGGATCAATGTCATTTTTCAAAGCCCAGACTGAAAACTATTTCACTTGCTCTTGTAAATTCTCTTAGTGGAATCTTTCTGTAAGGACATAAGTATACCATGAACCGGAGAAGAAACCCTGGACTATCTATTAACCGAACTGGAGAAACCACGTGGTTAGTTTGATGGCTGGGATACTGGGATGTTTTATCCCTGAGGAATGTGACAAAAGGTCTGAACTGGGATCCAGTATCCAAGGAGGATAATGAAGATGGGACCAAAGGAAGAGGAGCCAGACAACCTGACAAGGCCAGAAAGGGGCAATGAGGATTACCGAGATCTTCAACCGGCTGGCTTTCTGTAAGAATTTTGGAATCAGAGGTACTGGGGGATAGGCACAAAGGAGGCTGGAGGGCCAAACATGGACTAGAGTACCTCTTGGTGACTACCCCCGAGGGAATATCACAGCAAAGTACCTGCTACATTTGTTGTTGTGAAGAGAAGCAAAAGGATCGCAGCAAGGTTTGCCCCAATGGTGGCACGTTTCCTCCACCACTGGTTGATTGAAAGACCACTTGTGAGGCATCATAATATACCTGTTGACCTTGTCTGCTAGTATGTTGACTTCCCTGGAATGTGCGTTGACACTAGAAAGTGGTTGGAGGAGATCACCCATTGCCACACTCTCATAGCTTCTTGGCAGAGGGGGTAAGACTGAGTTTCCCCTTGCTTGTTGATGTACCACAGACATGTCCAGGTAAAAATGCACCACAGATAGTTAAAGGCCGAAAGCACTTATCCAGTTACTTTAAGCTGACTTCACATTTTAATGTGTTTTTGTTTTGCTTATACTTGCTGATTTTTTAGTATTAAATAGTTTTAAACCTCTCCATGGTGGACAAGCATTACTTTGTTTCTGCTGACCATAGACATGTCAGTTTAGGTCACAATGGAGACAATTTTGAAATGCCTGCAATGCTAGAACTGCCCTCATCTCCAGGACACTGACATGCAAATTGGTCTCTAGGAGGGACCGCTTTCCTTGGACTGTCCTTCCCAAGAAATCCCCCCCATCCCACCCTAGTCGGGAGGCATCCATGGTAACTACAGCTACTGGAGACAGGACAAAGGAGCGACCTTTGTAAATATCATCTGACTGGATCCACCAATGAATATAATTTTTGCATACTAGGGGAAGTCTGATTGGGAAGGACAGGGATGGTCAAACAGCAGACAACTGCACAGCTAGAGTCCACTGAAGAACACGTATATAACAATGTGCTAATGAGGCTAATACAACAGACACTGCCATGAAACCTAGGGCCTGAAGGACATGTCTGGCAGGAGAAGCAGGATGAGAAAGAATTTGATAAACCTGAGACTTGATTGTGCATATGTAGTGAAGTAAAGAATCAATTTGACTTGGTGTGTTTAGATGAGCACCAATGAACTCTCGGCTCTGTACTGGTAACAGTTTGGATTTGGAAATAATGACTAATATGCCTAGTGACTGGCAAATCTGAAGCAAACAGTTCCTGGACTGTTCAATGAGATGCATGGTTGGGATAGCGAGAAGCCAATCATCGAGGTATGGAAACAGAAACCCTGATTTTGTGGGCTTCCTTTGCTGTTAGAAAAGCATCTTCCATTTGAACTCCATCCTCTGCCTTTGAGGGAGTTGTCTCTGTGCAAATCCTGGAATGATCCCTGGGATTTACGGAATCCCATTTTCTTGTGTCTTCTTTGATTCCTTGAAAACGATTGTTGAGGGGTAGAAAAGCGAGTCCCAGAAGCAGACAGAGTCTTTCCTTTCTGTTCACCGGGGGGAAAGAGTTTCTTTCACAGAAGAGCCAAATAAGAATGTTCCATCAAAAGAAGCACTGATGAAAGAGGACTTGAAAGGCTCTTCAAAATCGCATAACCACAACCAGGACTATCTCCGTACAGCAATGCCTGAACCGGCGGCCTGTGAGATGCTTTCTGCAACATGACAAATCAACCTCATGGACACAATGGAAATAGATGAAAGAGTAGCCAGCTGCAAAGATGACTTTTTGTAATCCTCTGCAGACATGGACTCCCGAGAGGGATTTTGAAAGCTCCTTGGTCAAATCTCTTTGCAGTCTTGTAAAGTGCACCAAACAAATTCAAGGACCTTAATACAAAGGTCACTAAAGCAAACACGCATTTTCAAAATCTGCACAATGGCCTGGACTCTCTGTTAGGGAGGTGGACAGAGGAGCTCTGTTCTGCTAAGCTCCTTCCTGGTCACAACCACCGCATTAACAGAGACTTCTTTGCTCCGATGGGACTTATCTTTTGAAGGAGCTAAAATTTCGTCTGGACCATGTGGAATTGTTTCTACCATATTTGGTTCCTTCCATGCTTGGTGAGAGACCAGATCAATTAGCTCATCAGCCAGGGGAGTTACCCAAGACATAGATGGGCCAGCACCAAAAGCCTCCAGAAATAATGACTCCTCAGGAGAAGGATTATCGGAGCACCAACTACTTTTCTCCTAAAGGATCACCAAAATGTCTCCAAATGAGATGTTATCAGGTGGTCATCTGGGTGACCCTACCCTTTTGTCAAAGTCAGTATCTTTGGTGAGAGATTCCAAGGAAAAATCTATGTGCCACCTTTTACACATTCTGTTTTGGTAAACCTCCTCAGTGGGATGCTCTGGAGAGGTGTCCAAAGAGAGGAGTAGTTCCTCTAGGGGAACTATCTGGATGTTAGCTGGTACTGGCTGTCCCAGTGGAGTAGGTCTGATGAGACTAGAGCTCAGAACCATAGGGGGAAAAAGTGTATGATCCGAGGATGTATGAGAGACCAAATCTCTTGAATGAGAGAACATCCTCTTCACAACTTCAATGGCCAGCGGACCAGGAGAAGCAGTGCCCGGCCTCACCAGAGACAAGACTTCCAAAGCAGGCAAACCACAACTTTGTCTGGATCTATACCTTGAGAAGGAAGCTGGATTTGAGCTATCTAGTGCCAAGGCTCAGACAGGCAAGGACTGCTCTAACATCATTGGAGTAGATCCAAGCTCCACAGATCTGATGCGTTGGCTCCAAGACTCCTCACAATTTGAGGGAATAGGAGCAGAACTGGCCAGAAAAACTGTCGTGGCCGAAGATGTAGTTCTCTTTGGCCCCGGCATTGGTACTCTCAGAACTCTGGGATCTTGGGCTCAGAAACTTGAAGGATAGAGAGGAAAAGGAGATACAACTGTATGGGAAGTGGCATGAAGGCTCATGGATCTGATGGGAGACACAGCCAGTATAAGCCCCATCTGTATCTGAGTTCTGAGGAACTTTCTCATCATTTTGTCCACTTCTGCTTCAGAAGGACTCGTGGAGGACCTGACAGGTGACATAGAAGACTGAGGTCTGGTGTATTTTCTCAGAATTTGCATTAGTGGAGAATGGAATTGAAGATCAATAGGGTCAACCATGAACTTGGGTGAGCAAGCTCTTGATGTATAAAACGTGCTAGGAGTTGGATCCAATGGTTTTGGATCCGTGAGTTGAATAGTGGGACTGCCTGAAATAACTATCTGATCCGAAAACGTCAGATAGTATTGTTATCTAAGAACTTACCATAACTTTAGGTGTCCTTCTCTTCTATATGCTGCTGTATCCATAACATAAGGAAGTTTGCCTCTAGTGAACTCTCTTACATCCGGCCATTATACAAAAGTTAAATGCTACCGATACGGTGCATGCTACGTCCTGAGTCTCTTTCGAGGACGTCGGTTGTAAACTGACGTTTGGTATAAAGCGGACATCAGCACGCAACCACTTCAGAACTGAATTCTGCCAGAATCAGTGGCTATGGAGTGGGTACTCCAGGAGTGAGGCAAGTGCAGGGGGGAAGGCTGTGTGGAAACTATACAGCAGCATACAGAAGAGAAGGACATCTAAAGTTACGGTAAGTTCTTACACAAAAATACTATGTCCTTCTATTCTTATGCTGTATCCATAACATTAGGGAGAGTGCAAAAACTCCTGTCCTAAGAGAGGGGTGGAGGACCAGAAGCACTTTCCACGAACCCATGGAGAATGGCTCTGGCAAATCCTGCTCTGATTCTAGAGACAATGTCCAATTTGTACTGCTTAGTGAATGTGTGTACAGAGGACCATGTAGCTGATTTGAGAATAGCTGCTGTGTCCAAACCTTTCAAGAATGCTCCTGAGGAGGACACTGCCCTAGTGGAGTTGGCCTTGACAGGAGAGAAGAGCGACTTACCATGTGTTGTGTAACAAACTGAGATGGTTTTAGATATCCAAGAGGATATGGTTTGCTTGGGAACAGGGTGCCCCAGGGCTCTTGGGTGATAAGAGATGAAGAGCCTGTCAGATTTGCGGATGGGTTTGGTCTTGCCCAAATAATATCTGAGTTGTCTGTATACATCTAAGGGATGAAGTATCCTCTCTGCTGGGTTTTGTGGAGAGGGAAAATAGGCTGGCAGATTAATAGCCTGATTCAGGGACAGCTCATTGACCACGTTAGGCATGAAGGATCGGTTAGTACATAAGCAAACCCTGTCACTGTGGAAAACAGTGAAAGGAGGAAAGGCCATAAGGGTCTGGAGTTCCAAAACCCTTCTGGCTGAAGTGATGGCCACCAACAGTATTGTTTTCCAGCTGCAGTGTTGGAGGAAGTAGTCTGGCTGGTTCAAAAGGTGGGAGATTCAATTTCTCCAGCACAAAATTTAGATCTTAAGGAGGTGAAATGGGCTTCCTTGGGGGCCTGAGATGTAGTGCCACTTTCAAAAAGGGTTTTACTTCTAACCTTGAAGTCAACGGTGGTACCACGGGCAGGCAAGCTGAAATGGCCGAGAGATGGGTTTTAATGGAGGAGTAGGAAATTCCTGACTTCATTAGGTCACATAGGTAGGACAAAACCACTGGGGGCTCTGCCGTCAGTGGTTGTAAGTTGTTTTTTGATACCATATAGAAAATCTCTTCCACTTAGGTAAGATTTCCTGGTAGTTGGCTTCCTGCAGAACCTCAAGCACGTCCTCTGTGTATAGGTGTCTAAAGGGACTCAGCGCCCTATCACCCAAAGTGTAAGATTCAGTGTGAGCAGTTGGGGGTGTAAGAGTGTTCCCTTCTCCTGTGTGAACAGGTCTATTCGGTGGGGTAACTTGTGTTGATTGCCCTTGACTAGATGTAGTAATAGGGGGAACCAATGCTGCCATGGCCAATAGGGAGTCACCAGCAAGATTTTAGGCTGTTCCTTCTGAATTTTCAGTAGGACTCTCTGTATGAGAGGGAAGGGGGGGGGGTTGCATAAGCGTACATCCCCTTCCAGAGAACTGAAAGAACATCCACCTTCCATGCTTCTAGGTGTGGTGCCCTGGAGCAGAAGGTTGGGAGTTGTCTGTTCATGGGGGAGGCAAAGAGATCCACATCTGGAATATCCCATTTATGGACCAAATGTAGAAACACGTCCCTGTTCAGCATCCACTCGTGAGACAGGGTCAGGGTCCTGTTTAATGAATCCGCCATCACATTCTCTGCAGAAGGGATGTCCTACCACTTGGAGGAGGATCTGTTTTTCCAAGGCAATTTCCTAGGTCTGCAGTGCCAGCCTGCACAGGAGGGTAGGACCTTGCCCCCCCCCCCCCCCCGTTTGTTGCTGTACCACAGCACTGTGGTGTTGTTAACCACCTCAGACTGCCTGGTAGAAGCTGATCCTTGAAAATTATCAAGGCCAATATCAAGGCTCTCGTTTTCCTTGACATTGATATGGTCTTTCTGTTGAGTGAGGGTCCATGTGTTCCTTCACTCTCCATTCTCCTAATGTTGCACCCCACCCTGTGTGTGATGCATCTGTAAAGAGATCCTGGTTGGGGGGAAGAGGTTGTAAGGGCAGGCCAGGATTTGACTGTATCTGGGTTATCCACCCATTCAGTTCCCTGGCCAGGCATGGGAGCATGGGGATCATGAACTCCAAGGGATGAAGGTGTTGCTTCCAGATTCTATAAGTACCACTGGAATTTCCTCATGTGTAGCCTTGCCAGGGTACCATGGGGATGGTCAAAGCCATGAATCCTAGGATTCGGAGGAATTCCCTGGGTGAGATAACTTTAAGAGGAAGAATTTCATTGAGGTGGTGAGAATCACAAATTTTTCTGGGGGGAAAGCAGGTCATCATTTCCTTTGTCAGAATCCAATATCCCAGGAACATCTGATCCTGTGAGAGTTTCAGGGATGATTTTTTGAGGTTTACTGGAAACCCCAGATGTCTTAAGTGGGAGATGGTAAAGTCCAGGTGTTGTAAGGCCATGGTACTTGATGTGGCCTGATTGAGGATGTCGTTAAGGTAGGGGAAAAGTTGTATTTCCTGTGTCCTGGCAAAGGCCATGACTGGGGTTCAACATTTTGTAAATACTCTTGGGGCCATAGAGAGACCAAATAGTAAAGCACAGAACTGAAAGTGTACAAAGACCACTGAGAAGCTGAGGAATCTTCTGAAAAAGATGGTGAAAAGAGATGTGTAAGGTATGCATCCTTTATATCCATGGATACCAAGACCACCTATGGAAGAATCAGGGGCAGCAGAGTAGACAGGGAAAGCATCCGAAAGAAGGGAACCCGGAGGAAGGTTTTGAGGTGAGATAAAGTCCAGAATTGGCATTCAGGGACCTTCTTTTCTGGGAACCAGGAAAATTCTTGAGAAGAACCTTTTCCCCCTTGCAAGAGAAAGGACTTCCTGAATGGTTCCTTGAGTGAAATGTTCCTGTAGGACTGGGGGGAAGAGTGGTAGTTTATCTCAGGGGGGGTCGAGGCATGCCCTTGGGAGTAGGTCTGGCCTTCCAAGTCATGAAGGATCCCTGCTTTATGATGGACATGACCCAAGAGTCCAGGGTAATCTGTTTCCAAGCGTAGAGGGATAGGGAGAGACGCATGGAGAGAGGGGTATCTGGGTGAAGAACCTGGTAGTCACAGGCTGCCAGGCTTCCCCTGAAGGGGCTGTCTGGAAGAAGGAGTGGGGGGAACAGACCTAGAAGGGGGCCATTTCCTGTGGTCCTTTCTGGTTTTAGATGGCACCTTCCTAGCTGTGGACCTCACAAAGGAGGTTTTGGCAGGATAGTTTCTTTGAAACCGTGGTACTGGGGAGACAAAGATATGTCTCAGTTCCTGTAGTTCCTTGCCTTTAGTCTGGACAGCCTTGAAGAGGTCAGCAACAGCTGCACCAAACAAGTCTTTATCGTCTAGGGGAGCATCCAGGAGTTTGGATTTGATGTCATTGGGGAGAGGCTGTAATCTAAATCAAGAATATCGCTTGATGACAGATCCAGAGGCAGCAGCCCCGGATGAAGCTTCTATAGCATCATAGCTGCATTTAATAGAGTGTTTTGTAACTTGGGTGCAGGAATTACGGAGAAGATATTTTGGCCTTGGCCAAGGAGTCGGGGAGCTCCCCCAATTGTTTGGCCACATCTGCTATCAGAGCTAAAGATTATTTAGCCATGTGGGTTTGGTAGTTGATGGCTCTTACTGCTAAGGTGGCAGAGGTGCATACTTTTTCCCCCCGGGGTAGTTATCTGAAGTCAGATGGTGCAAAGTCACTTTTTCTGAAACAGCGATGACCGCAGCTGGCAGTCACACAGGCGGGAGAAAAGTTCTGAGGTGGTTGCGTGCTGATGTCTGCTTTATACTCAACGTTCGTTTATGACCAATGTCCTCGGAGAGAGAGATAGGAAGTCGCACGCACCCTAGAGGTAGCATTTAATGGCTGGACATACGAGAGCTCACCAGAGGCAAACTCCCTGATGTTATGGATACAGAAGCATATGAATAAGACATCTGTAGTTTTTCCTATTTGAATCCAATAATCTCTGCATTTTTTGTGAAGGCCCCATGGATGAAGAAGTCTTCAATGTCTTTGATGGAGATGGTTTCCTATGCTCTTGATGGAGCCTTGGATGGTTTGCTGGGGGTTTGAGCCCTGGAGGAGGAGGAAGAAGATGACAGATGTAATAACCCTTTGAGGACTAGCTTGCTTCTCCTGTCCACAATAGCCCTCAAGTTAAATGCTGCACAAATGGTACAGTTGGTATCAAGATGTGCTGCTCCCAAACAATAAATGCACTCCCTGTGGGCATCCAAGTTCAGAATTTTGTGCCCAAAGGAAGTTCATTTTTTAAAACTGTAGGCTTCTCCACCATAATAAGCTATCAATAACAAGAAAAAAAGAATAGAATAGATAAGAAAATAAAATATAACCTTTTTTTTTTTTTTTTTTAATCAAGGCAAACTAATACTACAGAAATAGGACTACCAACAATGGTACTACAGTATACCCTGTCTATTTGGGTAAGAAAACGGGACAGGAAAGGGTTTAAAGAAATCAACAATGGTATGTAAAAATTACCTTGCTGAGGGAGAGAGCTAATGGATAGAAGAAACCCGAAAAACTAAAAGGGAAGAACTACAAAGTAACTTGAAATAGAAATGGAGAGATTTTAATACTCAAAAACACTTACTACACAACCTGAAAATGCTTCCGTTAGTCAGTGAACTAATGCCTTTCTAAAGATTAGTGGTTAGTGTGTCCAATGTGGCTCCGATATGGATCAGCATGACATCACGGCTATAATGAAGAAGCTGCATTCATTCAATGTACTGATACATTGCATCTGTGTATATCAAAAACGGAAATAGTTCTTGAATGAACTCTTACTGTGCTCTTACAGGCATTCAGTATTGGCTTGACAATGCATTTTACCTATGCCTTGTCTTCTCCCAGATTGTTTATATGCTACAATCCACTTATCCCATCAACCTACTAGCTATAAAATCAAAACCTTTAAGAGAAATCCATAAAGACAGGAAGACCCTCGTCGCATCTGTTAGAAATCCACTAACTTCACAATACCTGTATCAGTACTGTAAACTGTTTTGAAGCTGTGTTTTGTTTAAATTATTTTTGAATATCTACATATTAAGAAGTTGTTCATGTATTACTTCTTCTAGGACCCTAACCAGAGATCTAAGCGCACTTTTAGGACACAAGTTTACAATATTATATACTCATGTCCTTTATCATCATCAGCCCCCTTTTTTCCCATTTTTCTACATGGGGTCGGGGTATTGTGTTAACTATCACCAACTTTTTCGATTCAGTGCCACACTCCTGCCTTCTTCAACACTCATGCCTGACTGTCACAGATCTTCTTTCACACAATCCATCTACCTCTTTGCTGGATGTCCTGGCTTCCTCTTACCTTCTTACCGTCTGTCCCAAATCTTCCTCACCAGATTGTCTTCTGCTTTTCTACAGAAACAAAACCACCGTAATCTGTTCTCTTTGATCTTTTCTACAGTTGGAGCTACTTTGGCTTCTGCTCTTATATCCTCATTTCTTCATCTGTCCCACAGTGTGCATCCTACCACCCTTTCTCAGGCACTTAATTTCCATCACCTCTAGCTTCTTCAACTGTTCTGCCTTTACTGCCCAAGTTTCTGTACCATACAGTAGTACTGGTTGCACCACTGTCTTGTACACCTTACTTTTCAGCTTCTTTGGCATTCTTCTGTCATAGACTACAACTGAAACCCTATGCCAGTTGGCTGCAGCCCCTCTGATTCTAGCTTTGACTTCTTCATTCAGACTACCCTTCTCCTCAACTACTCCTCCTAGACATTTTAAACTGTTTACCTGTTCCACTATCTTCCCTTCTATCTCTATTCTCAGCTTCTTCGGATTTCCCCAATTTGCTGCCATTACCACTGTTATCTGTGCTTAGTTTCATCCCATATGCCTTCAGATTTGCATTCCATTCTCCTATCCTTTGCTGAAGTTCTAGCTCAGAGTCTGCCTGTATTGCCACAACATCTGCATACAGCAGCTTTGTTGAGCCATCCCCTCAAACCTGTTAACTAATATAGTCCATCACCAGTATGAACAGCAGTGGGTTCAGATCTGAACCCTGATGTACACCCACACCCACTGGGAACCCCTCTGTGACGTCGAACACTGTCCGTACTAGAGTCATTGGGTCCTTGTACACAGCCTGCACTAATTCTATTAATGTTTCTGGGACTTCAAACCACTGCAGTACTGCCCAGATCAGCTTTCATGGGACCTTGTCATATGCTTTCTCCAAGACTAGGAATGCCCAGTTTGGACTCTTTCCTCATCTCTAGCTTCTTCTCAAGTATCTGTCTCAATGCAAACATCGGGTCAGTTTTGCTGCATCCTGATCTGAATCCAAACTGTTCATCTCCCATCTTACATTCTACTATTCTGTGTATCCATTTATCAATCACCCTCTCCTGAAACTTTGATGCAATGTGATAGGAGTTTGATGCCTCTTTACTGCCCACAGTTGTGGATGTCCCCTTTGTTCTTGTACACTGGCATGAGTATGCTTATTCTCCAGTCATCTGGGATATGCCTTTCTCTCCACACTGCTATTAGTACCCCCAGGAGCCATTTCTATCCTAGCTCACCCAGCATCTTTATCATATCTGCCGTGGCCTCATCTGAGCTTGTTGCTTTCCCTGACTTAATCTTCCTTAGTGCTGTTCTTACTTCTTCTGGGTGGTGGGGGGGGGGGTCCTCCTCTTCTGTCACTGTAGGCTGTTTCTGGGGCAGTACAGCTTCTGTGGCATTTTCTTCATTCCGAAACTGCTGGAAATACTCCTTCCATCTGCCTTTGATGTCCTCTGGGCTGGTGAGCAGGTTGCTGCTGGCATCCCTTATGAAGGGTGTCTGACTATCTTCTTAATCTTTCTGTCTTCGCCTTGCAACCTGACAGTTTCTTTGTGCCCCTTACTAAGTCACTTTCCAGAAGTTGGTACAGTGCCTCCGATGCCCTATTCTTTGCTATTGCAACTTCTTTCTTAGCTTCTTTGTTAGCCAACCAGTAATCCTTCCTAGCCTGATCAGTCTTTTTCTGTCTCCCACTTCTTCCTACACTCTTTCTTTTGACAACTTCCTGGACTTCTGCATTCCACCACCAGCTTTCCTTATGTACCTTATTTCCATACCGGTCTCGGCCATATATCTCTTCTGTAGTCCTAACACGTGCTGTTTTATGTGCTGCCATTCTTCTTCAACTCCACCTATTTCCTCCTCTTCTTGGGGTGCTAGAGCCCAGAGTAATTCCTTGAACTGTTGTACTTT
This sequence comes from Protopterus annectens, assembly GCF_019279795.1. Lineage (NCBI taxonomy): Eukaryota > Metazoa > Chordata > Ceratodontiformes > Protopteridae > Protopterus > Protopterus annectens. Next base: position 772,964,802 of record NC_056743.1, on the reverse strand, counting down.
CTCTCCAGGCAACTTCCAGGTCTTCAGCTTGGTCTCTGTTGACCTTAGAGCCTTCTCTGACCACTGCTTGCAGCTGATTGTGGCAAATAGTGGTTTATGCTGTGGGCCAACTGTTTCACTGGGGCTGACTTTGCAATCATGGATTCTGCCCAGTGCCTTTTCCTTACTAGGAGGAAGTCTACCTGAGTTGCATCTTGACTACTCTTGTATGTGATCTTGTGACCGTATCTCTTTCTGAACCATGTGTTGGCTACTATCAAGCCATTTGCCAGACAGAATTCTAGAATGGATTCTCCTTCTTTAGTCCTGTTGCCCCACCCATGTGGACCCAGGCAGTCCTCATATCCTGTTCTGTCTGTCCTGATATGTGCAGTCAAGTCACCCATTATCAACACCAATTCATGTTGTCCTGCTTTATCTAGCAGGTCCTGCAAATGCTGTCTGAATGCACTCTTTTCCTCACTATCACAACCCTGCTGTGGGGCATAGGCTGAGATTATGAATACTGCCCTATCATTACACTGGAGTCTGACTGCCATGAGTCTGTCATTAATTCTGATGATATCCCTTACTGCCTACTGAAGCCTCTCTCTCATCACAATTCCTACACCATTTTTAGCTGGCCCTCCACCTGAGTAGTAGACTCTGGATCCCAAGCCAAGTGGCTTTGCTGCACTGCCCTTCCATCTCATCTCCTGGATACACAGGATGACCAGCCTCCTCTGTATCATCAGGTCATCAACTTTCAAGCTGTGTCCTGTCAGTGAACCTACATTAAGCGTTGCAATTCTCAGTTCATGTTTGGCAGGTTGGTTTTACGTCCAGCTTTCGCTCAACAGAGCTATCCCAGGTAACCCAGCAACTAGACATCGGCCAGCCAGTAGCTTATTGACTCAGGGCTGCTGGGCTTTATGGCAGGCACACACTGGCCAATAGGGGCACATATACCCCTCCCACCATCAGCATGGGTCCTTGGCGTGGGTCAGAGCAGGCCAGGTCCTCAACCCACTTATCACCGGTAAATACCCATGCCCATTTTTGGCAACATTAGTCAACATGACCAAATCACCTAGTGCCATATTTTACACCGTTGAGTGGCTAGCCCTGCCACAGTGTGCATTCTTTGATCCATGTTCTCCTATCTTGAGGTTACTGTGCACCACAGGAGATGCTCAAAGTGGTTGGTCTCTACAACTTGTCCCCTATAGGGCACCATGTAGAGTCTGTGCTGCTGCCCACAGCTCCATTCATTGGTGAGTTTGAGATGGAAACACTCACCATATTTTTCGGACATGGGAGAAACCCCACCGAGACACAGGGAGAACATGCCAACTCCAAAGTCATTGGTCGGATGTCAGGATCAAACCTTGTACCTTGTGCATGGGAGACGAAGACCTTAACCAGTAAGCTATCTGGACATTTGCACATAGGAGTAATTTTTCCTTGCTTCTCCATGTGTTACACAACTCTTTCTGTACTATTCCTGCTGATAAAAAATAGTTACAGGAAAAGATATGAAGACTTAAACCTGTCTTAAGTAGGCCACTAATGAACAGCTATGGTCCTTTATCTTTTGTGATAAGTTTATGCACATTACTGACAGCTGTTCTTTACAGTGAAAAAGTTTGTTGGACATATTCATATTATTAAATGAAGTCAGGTGTACAGTCAGTAGAGGCTGCTGGTTAGTATTTCCTTACAATTGTTTCTGGATGTGGTCATGTGAGAATTGAATGCAAGTTTTTTGCAACTGCATGGTTTTGGAGAAACTTGCTGGGTTCCTGGTGTGAATATGTTGTAGCCTGTTACAGTAGACCTTCTTTGCTTGTGGCTTTAACATTTGAAATCTGTTTCCAAGTGCTTGCTACCTGCTCTTTTCATGCTGCATTCCTGATCACTACTACAAACATGACCAGTTTTAGTAATCCAGGATAATCTTGCTCTCCTTTTTTTCTTATCAAACTAGCTGATGCAAAACTACGAAAGGTGCTACTCAGGTCATGGGGAGCATTACTGTCAGGAATGTTACTTAGGCAAGACCTTCTCACTGTATTAAGAAAAGTAACCATGTGAGCAGCAGTAAGATGACAGACACGTCTTAATTATTAGCTGTTCTCACTGTGGTTGGAGAACTACTGCATTTCCAGATGGCATAAGTTGATAAATAATTTCTTATGTGACTGCCCAATGCTCCTCATGTGATGAAGGCTGCTGGGTGTTTTTTTTTTTAAACACCTTAACTCATCACATAAGACATAGGCAAACATACAATAACAGATAAGGAAAACAAACATTTTTAACATTTTCCAATTTAATTACAATATAATTCACATATATTATCTTTACTAATATCATCAGTGCAGCATTACAAAAAAAATGCTGAATTCCTGCCTTCCATTAAACCTCACTCCTCCTCCTCCTGAACATTGTTATGTATGCATTGTTTCCACAATTTCCATTTACTTTTATGTAATTTGCTCCTTTCCTTCTCTAAAGATCCCTCTTCTACTGCTCTGCTTTTATCTCTTTTATAATATTTAGTACTTCAAAATATAGTTCATGTAGACTTTGAATTCCATTTTCTAATATTTTTTTGCAGCCAAAAGAATTAAGGCCTTACTATTAAGGCTCACCCAATATTTCTGAGAGAGTACTCTGCAGTGATTTTTAAAATCTGCCAACACTCCCCAAAAGTATGTTTCCAGTTACCTCTTTCTTCATTATCACACCACCAATATTTTGCTATCTACCTGAGGAAAAATTCACTGAAGTCTGCTTGAGGTATAAAAATACCTATGCAAATACTTTCAAGCAAAGATGCCAAACCTTCCGGACTTGGTTGCATACTTGGGGAGCCATTCATATGTCTTTGTATTGCTTTCTTGTAAATTGCTTTTTCAATCTCTCTTCACAATCTTTTCTAACCTCCTCTTAACTCTAATAAGTTATCATGTAATATTTTAAATGCCCTATTAATTATCCCTTTTAACAGATTCAACTAAAAGTTATACCAGAGCAGGTCTTTCACTTAACCCCCCCCTTCTCCCTTTCTCTTTGCCTGCACTCTTGAGATCAAACACTGGTAGGGAAGGCACTCTCTAGCCTGCAATCTAAATGTCCATTTACTCCAAATATCTTAGTTTCATTGTCAGGTTTTTCCAGTAAATTCCAGCCCCTTCTTGCTTCTTTTCTGTACACTACTTGCAGCCATCACTATTGGCAAAATCTCCCTTCTCCTTTCTTGTACTGGCTTAGTTCTTAGAATCCTTTCTGCCACTTTATGATTATAATATTCTGAATGGTTATTATTCTTAAGAATCTGCATTCAAAATCCCACTCAATTTCTTAAACACCTCTCCCTTGCTTTATTGCCATCCCTTTCCACTTCGAATTATAACCTTTGCTTATGTTATGTATATGTGCCTTAACTGTGTAGCTCTAAAATATCCCTTCAAATCAACTCTAAACCACACTGTTCTATTGGAAGGATCATCTTATCCCACTTAAATCTTGCCCTCTTTTCCTCCCAGATAATTAGGTTCATAGGCAGCTAATGACCACAAGGACCTTTTTTAAGCCTAGCCACACATCCCAAATCTCTGACAATTTCTGATACCCTTGATAAGTGTAAGCATAGGCCTGGGAGATGAACCATATACAGGTTACCTGTTTGCATCATAGGCATCAGACCAGGGATGAATTTCCGGTTTCCCATCCAATTAATAAAGAAGAGAAGGAATTTTCTGTCCACAACTTCTCATCAGGTTGATACAAGTATGCCTGACATTTATACAAGAGTACAGGGACCAAAACTTTTTCACTGCTTATGTCTTACTATCGCATCCACAAATAAGAGTTTCCAGTTTATCAACTTTTTTTTATCTTTTCATTAGTCTCTTTACACGTATCCTTAGCTGGCATAACAGAAGCCTTTTTAATCCATACTCCTAAATAAATCATCTTATCATGTCCCTATAAATATGTGTATTGCTGAACCAATTCATATGTGGATACATAATTTACAGCAACAGCCATTGTTTTATCTTCATTAATTTTATATCCCAAAAAATACATGAAACTGTCTCAAAATGTTCCAAAACACTGAGATGTAATTTTCTGGATTTATCAGGTACAAAGTAATATCATCTGAAAATAAAGCCAACTTTTCATGATTACCATATCAATTATATCCTTGTATTTCTGAGTCCCTTGTTTTATTTGCCAATGGCTTTAAATATAAAGCAAATAAAGGGGAAGAGGACACCCCTACCTGGTTCCTTTGTTCAAAAAGCACTTATTTGACAGGAACCCTCCCACTTTAATTCTTACTTCCAATCCTTCATATATCCTTCTAATTAACCTTGTTTCAGGGAATGCAAATGCGTCCAATGCCTTACTCAAAAAATCTTAGCTAACTCTGTCAAATGCTTTCTCTGCATCAAGACCCATCAACAGCTGAGGTAATTTCTTACATTCTTCTTCACTCTGGAAGGATTGTAAGAAATCATTGCTGTACTAATGTTGTCAAATGTTTGCCTCCCTCCACAAAACCACACTGATCCATATATATATATATATATATATATATATATATATATATATATATATATATATATATATATATCACCTTTTCCATTCTTTCAGTTAGTATAGACAAACACTTTATAAAAAGAAGTTATGTACTCACCATAACGTTCCATCTGAGTAGTTATACTTCATTTTTCTGCAACCTGTGGGTATACGGTTCCGTATCGGATCCGAGCTGGCAACTTTTTTCTAGCATCTGCTCCAAGCTCTGGCCTCCTCCCCTTACCCATAATGCCCTACCATCTCCTATCTTCCCTCAGATCGAGTTTGCTGCAACTAAAAATATAAGCAACTCAACCAAATAAACCAATCCTGAAGACAGGGACAAGGTCCGGGAGATGGAGGGAGAGAATGCTGCAGAAAAATTAAGCATAACTACTCAGATGGAACGTTATGGTGAGTACATAACTACTTTATCTGAAGTAGTTAAATTCATTTTATCTGCAACCTGTGGGACAGAGTCCTCAGCTACTCCAATCCTGAGAGGCCCTTTATGGGAGGATATTCCTGAGCACCGCAGAGCCAAAGGATGCTCTACCCCTCAAAATCAGATCTAATTTGTAATGGGAAATGAAGGTATGTGAATTGGCCCAGGTCGCTGCTGCACAAATATCGTTTAAAGGCACCCTACACCAAAAAGCAGCAGAAGTTGCCATGGACCTGGTAGAGTGAGCCTTAACAATACCAGGAGGAGATAAACCTTTTGCTTTGTTGGCATGTGAAATTCAAAGAGTGATCCATCTGGCCAAAAAAACTTTAGAAATAAATGCTTTGGAAAAGGAAACAAACAACTGGTCAGTCTTGCAGAAAGACTTTGTTCTATGAAGATAAAAATGAAGCTGTGTATGAACATCTAACAAATGGAGTTTGTGTTCACCTTTATTTGGAAGTTGGGAAAGAAAACGGGCAGATTAATGGACTGGTTAATGTTTGTTTTAGATGCCACTTTAGGTAAGAAGGAAGGGTTACAGTACAGAGGGAGACCCTATCCTTATGGAAGACCAAATACGGAGGCACGGCAGACAGAGCTTGAAGCTCAGAAACCCTCCTAGCCGATGTAATGGCGACTAGGTAAGCTGTCTTCCAGGACAAAAATTTCAAGTCCACCAAAGCTGCAGGTTCGAAAGGAGGAGCCAGCAATGCTTGTAAAACAAAAGTAAGGTCCCAAGGAGGCACACCGACAGGAGGCCGTAACAGAAACGTACCTTTAAGAAAAGCCTTACATAGCCTAGAGGAGGTTAAGGCCATGTTGTCTTCACCAACGTGAAAACTGGAAATGGTTGCCAATTGTGCTTTCACTGTGGAGGAACTAGCTCCTTGCTGAAAGATACCAGACAGGAAGTCCAACACTGCTGGAACAGGAGCTGTAAAGGGATCTATTTTAATCTGTGAGGCCCAAATGGAAAAGCGCTTCCATTTACTGCAATAAAGTTTCCTAGTGGATGAAAGACCGAGAGTCCTGGCAATTAACGGAACTGGAGCAACCAAGCTGTCAGCTTGAGGCTGCCCAGATCGGGCAGACGTGCCCCCGACGGATGGGAGATTAGATCCGGGCAGGGATCCAGAACCCACGGGGTAGCTAAGAGATGAGACCAAAGGAATGGGAACCAAACCTGACTAGGCCAGAACGGGACAATGAGGATCACTTTGCACCATAGTTGGCAAGCTTTCTGAACAAACTTCGGAATGAGTGGTAATGGTGGATAAGCATACAGAAACCTGGGGGACCAAGCATGGACTAGAGCATCTCTGGGGACTTCCACTGGTGAGGGAATCAGAGTGACGAACTCGCTGCACTTTGCGTTGGAAGGAGATGCGAAGAGATTGCAGCAAGGCTGACCCCATGCAAGGAAGACCTCCTCCGCTACTGACTGTTTCAGAGACCACTCATAAGGCATCAGAATGGCCCGACACAATCTGTCCGCTAAAATGTTGGAGCACCCTGGGATGTGTGTTGCTATCAGAAACTGACCTGTGGAAATCGCCCATTCCCACACTCTCATGGCCTCGCGACATAGAGGGTAGGATCTGGCTCCCCCCTGCTTGTTGATATACCAGACAACCGATATGTTGTCTGACTGAATTGCAATCAATCCGAGAGGGAGGACTGTGTGAAAGGCTTCCAATGCTAAAAGCACTGCCCCCATCTCTAGAACATTTATGTGCAATTTGGTCTCTGACTGGGACTGTGTGTCTTGGACTGTCCTTCCCGAACAGAGTACCCCCCACCTGAGTTGGGAGGCGTCCGTGGTCACTGTGGCTTGGACTGGAGATGATGCAAAGGGGCGTCCTTTTGATATCTCCGGTGAATTTACCACCAAAGAAGAGATGTCCTGCAGATGTGACTGATCTTGATCGGAAATTCCATGGGCAGGTCTAGCCAAGACCATTGAACAGCCAGAGTCCATTGAAGAACCCGCATGTGAAGGCGCGCACAAGGGAGAATAGATATGGCGGCAGCCATGGATCCTACAGCCTGGAGAACCTCGCTCGCCTTTGAAGACTTGGAGTTCACTATTTGAGCTATGTGGCACCTGAGGTGTAGGATCCTGTCTGGAGTTAAGAATACCTTCATCTGCAAAGTGTCTAGCCATGCCCCAATGAAGTCTAGAACTTGTACTGGTTGCAAATGGGATTTGTGAACATTGACTGTAATTCCCAGTAGATCTGCTAACTGAATGAAATAATCTCGGGCCAGACACAAGTGGTGCTTGTTGGGCACAGCGAAGAGACAGTCATCCAGGTATGGAAACACCTGAATACCCTGAAACCTCAGGTGAGCCGCTACAACTGCCATTACCTTGGTGAACACCCTGGGGGCTGTGGTGAGACCAAAGGGTAGGGCTGGCTCCCAGCTGGAAGCGCAGAATCCTCCTGGAGCTTCTGTTTATTTTGATGTGGTAGTAAGCATCCTGAAGGTCTAAAGAGCACATCCAGTTGCACTCTCGGAGATAAGGTAGAATGGACTGTAGGGTGACCATCTCGAATTTCTGTTTGGCTACTGACAGCTTTAATGTTGACAGGTCTAGAATGGGCCTGAGGTGCCCCATCTCTTTTGGCACCAAAAAAACCTTGAGTAGATGCCTAATCCGGACTGATTGGGGGGGACCTGTTCGATGGCTCGTTTCAGAAGCAGCTTTGAAACCTCTAGAGCTGTGGCCCTCCCTGTGAACCGGTGGAACATCCGGGAGGTGTTTTGTAATATTTGGAGGGGCAACGAATGGAATAGAGTAACCTCTGGATATTATCTGTAGAACCCAGTGATCTATTGTAATGGACTCCCATGCCACTGGGTGTATGGACAATCGTCCCCAGACTGCCTCCAGAGTAGGACAGTCGGGCAACCACTCAGGGCTGCTGACTGGGTCCATCAGAAAAGGGTTCCCTAGACCCGAAATTCCTGGGACCCCCTCTGCCTCTGGGGGAATAGTTGTCCTGAGAATCCCTGGAAAACTGAGATTTTCGGAACCACATCTTCTTCTGCCCTCTGATTCCTACGATCCCTAAGGGCCCTAAGGGCTGAGGGTTAGAGAAGCGGACTCCGACGGCAGACAGTCTTCCCGTCCTTTTTGCTCTGGACAAGTATGTCACATACTGTCTTCCCAAAAAGGGAAGAACCGTCGTAGGGAGCTTTGATAAACGACGCCTTGAAAGGGTTCCGCGAGCTGACACAATTTGAGCCAGGCATGATGCCTCCTGGCTATGCCTGTCCCAGCCACCCTAGCTGCTCCTTCTGTGGCATGGGAAAGGAGCCGCATTGATGTGTTTGAGACTGACTTCAGAGTAGACATTTTTACCGAAACAACTGTCTGTCCTGCGGCGATAAAGACTCTGGGGGCAACTCAGTGAATTCCAAAGCAAGGTCTCTCTGAAGCCGAATCACGTGCCAAATAATTCAGCGCACGGATAGAAAAGGTCGCTGAGAAGTATACACGCTTGCCAAACCTATCCACTGACCTGGACTCCTTGTCTGGAGGGTGGACTGATGAACTCTCCTGTGCTAGTTCCTTCTTTGTGGCTGCTGCGACCAACATAGCATCAACTGGGGCTCCTTTCGACCAGGGTTGTCTGTCAGAAGGGGGAGATAAAACCTTGCCAGGGCATTTGGGGATGGGCTCTACGGTGTCAGGCTCCTTCCATGCCTTCGTGGTGATGAGGTCCACTGGTGGGGACACCCAGGAAGTAGATGGGCCCATGCCAAAGGCCTTCAGGAACACTGACTCATTCCCAGAAGGTTATGGGGCTGAACAACCTTCCCTCTGGCGGAGGATCTCCACAATTTCTCCGAAGAAGATGTCTTCGGGAGGTGACCTGGAGGAACCTTCTCCTTCATCTAAGTCAGTGTCTGCAGTGAGTGACTCGGGGAAGTCCAATTGCCTCCTTTTGCACTTGCGCTTATGGTGACTCTCTTCAGTGGGACTTTCAGAAGGGGATCCGTGAGCTGCAGGGGTTTCCTCAGGGAAATTAACCTGGGGATCCTCTGGCACGGGCTGTCCCTGAGACAGGATGAGGGGAGTTGTCGCCAAATCCAGGGAGGCCTAGGTGGTATCCGAGGGGATGGGCTGGGGTCTCAATCCCTTGAAGGGAACCCTCTCCACAACTGCGAAGGCCAAGGGAGAAGCCCTCCCTGGATCCGAAGCAGGGACAGGAGCCGAAGCCAGGGTAGCCTGTGGTCTGAGGGAATGGATCGGATCCGAAAAGGTCAGAGCTGAAGAATCCTTTCCCCCGGGTCCAACTCTCTTGTCTGCGGCTCTGAGAATCACTCGGATCCAAACAAGTCGGATCCAAGGAACTCAAGGTAACAGCCGGAGTTGAGGTTGGAGGAACCAGCTACCAGCTCCAAAAAACCTTGGATCCAAGAGCCCCAAAGCCAAAGCATGGATCGGGAAAGGAGAGATGGGGTGGAAAAGAGGCATGGAGGTCCCCCCCTCCAGAGGGAGAGGGGCCTAGCAAGACTCCCATCTGAATTTGTGTCTGAATAAATCTCCGCATCATCCTGTCCATGTCCATGTCCGATAAGTCAACCTCGAAGAGGCCACTGACTCAGATCTGGCTGGTCTGCGCAGTGGGGAGGAAGGCCTCGGGTCCAAATGTTCCAATGGCTCCAGTGAGAAATGAGGAGACCGGAGCCATGGAGAAACAGGCCTCATGGTCTTAGATGGGGGGCTGACAAAGAGCTCCCTGTGTCTGGGGACCCCTTACGATGCCTGTTCCCTTTTCTCCCTTTCCTCTCTGTACCTTTCTTTTTCCTTTTCTTTGTCAGTCACGATGACTGAAGATTTTTCCTTAGAAGACCCATCGTCAGAAGAAGAGGGAGGTTGAGTCCCTGTCTGGGTGAAAGGTGGTACACTAGAGACTGAGGCCGATTCCAGCATGGCAGCAGGGAGAAGGCCTTTAGCAACTAGCTTGGCCTTACAATCCCTAAGGGCCCTAGGGTTAAAACCTGAACAGACAGCACATTGAGTGGACAAATGTGCCACTCCCAAGCAAATTACACACAGAGTGTGACCATCAGCCAGGAAGAGCTAAAACCTGAACAGACAGCACATTGAGTGGACAAATGTGCCACTCCCAAGCAAATTACACACAGAGTGTGACCATCAGCCAGGGAGAGCTTATGGCCACACTCTGTACACTTTTTAAAGACAGGCTTCGGCTGGTCAGCCATAGTCCTGCACTCCAAGGTACAAACACTACCTCTCCAATACCACACACACACACAGGTAGGGGAAGGGCAGGCCTAACTACTACTCTATACAAAACTTTTTTAACACCGTTGACCAAGTGAGATACTATAAAAGGAGAGGAAGGGAAATATCTTAGTCAAGCACACCTAGATATCAGAAAAAATATCACTTACTATCCCTGAGCTCAGAGCAAAGGAGACCACGATGCACACTACTGGTGTGGCAAACAAGATCTGAGGGAAGACAGAAGATGGTAGGGCATTATGGGTAAGGGGGGAGCTTGGAGCAGATGCTAGAAAAAAGTTGCCAGCTCGGATCCGATACGGATCCGTATACCCACAGGTTGCAGATAAAATGAAGTTAACTACTTCAGATTTGTGGTTTAAAACTGAAATGGGTCTATATGAAGCTAGGTCTGAAGGGTCTTTCCCATCTTTAGGTAACACAACCATCACAGCAATCTACAGGTAACACAGCTACCACAGTTTCTTCCAAGATGTTGGTGCTTCCTCTCCTTTTAAAATATTGTTAAAATCTTCCAGATCCTTACCACTGTCTTTCGTCCTAATTTCCAAACTTCCACAGAAATATCATCTATTCCTGGAGACTTTCCTGAAGATTGATTATACATCACTGTTTTTATCTTATCACATCCTATCTTATCAGTTAGTTGAGCCTCATTTACCGCTAACCTTGGCATAATTAAGTCCTCCATAAATATCTCCGTTTGTACTCTTTCTTGATTCCCCATTTCTCTGCTTTATACAAATTTTAATAAAATTTACAGAATATCTCTAAAACCTGTACAGAATTTCTGATTATTTTCTTGTTATAGTTTGGTGAGAATCCTTTCAACGTTCTCTTCTCCAGCTCATTGGCTAAATGCTTTTGAGTTAGTATCAAAAAATAATTGCTTAACTGCAATCTCTCTAAACTCAAGAATATTATCCAGACACTTCCTTATTTTCTCTTTGGCACTTTGCATTTGCTCCTCCTCTTGTTCTGAGAGATTCCTCTTATTCAGTAATACTTTAACTTTTATCAGCCCCTCTAAGTAATTTCTATTACTTCTAACAACCATAGCTTTTTCCCCTTTTATTTCAACCTTATCTTTAAGCTCCATTTTCATTCTTTCCCAGTCACTAGCTATAGTTTCTGAAGATATTTCTGTCTTCCCTTGAATAATTTTCACTACCCATTCCTAAAATTTTGTCCTTCTTAACAGGTAGGTAGGAAAGTGCCAGTGTCTTATTTTTACTTCATTACCTTGCATTTTTATGCAGTGGTGGTGCTGCGGTAGCGTTGTCGCCTCACAGTAAGACGTTGTCCTGCTCAATTCTCAGCTAGAGTGTCTTCTGTGTGGAGACATGCGTGAATGGGCGTACCTTCATTGAAGGTTGTGCGTCAGGGCCAGCAACTCGGCACGTAAAAATCTACTGCCAATCATTAGCGGACCGGAGTTCCGCTGTGGCAACCCCTAACCAGGAAAAGCCGAAAGACACAACAACCACCTTGCATTTTTATCTTCGTTTTTATTGGTGTATGATCAGAAATAGTTATTAGGTGGGTGTTGAAGCTGTTCAATTAAATGCACATATTCCTGTGAACTATAATCTCTATTTAATCTACTCCAGTTATTGTACCTTGGGGAATAAGTACATTTTGGAAGAGTTCCTACTACTGAATTCACGTGTTTCATACTAAATATTTTCATAACTTTCTTCAGAAATCTACTCTATTTTAACAAAACCAAAAAAAGAGCACTCGGAAAGACAAAACCACATACTGTGCAGAGTTTAAATTCTCAAATGAAGTAAAAGGCCGCAAATAAACAATTATAATACCATGAATGATTTGACCGAGTGCGTTTTCGTCTGTAAAATAAGCAGACTTCATCAGATGAACTACCCTCTCAGAAGTGTTGCTTATATACCCCAACTTCCAAATTCTTAACACATTGTTTTAACCTTGCCAATTATCCAAAGTTCTTACCATAAAAAGTGAGAACTCCATGAATTTAAGAAGAATGCCTATAAGCATATAAAAAACCTTTTAAAACATCAACTTCTCAATATAAAAGATTTTTTTAAAAATGTGCCCAACAAATCTTGCCATCTAGTGGTAGCAATTAATGCTCAAAATAAATAACTACAATCAAAACATATGCACAACTATATAAACACCAAAAATACAGAAAAATATAATAGATGAATAAATACAAAGCATGTACATATAAAATATATATAATCATACAAAGTTATTATACCTTAGCAAATCTAAAGCAAAGTCCCTTACAACTTAGCAGATCTTAATTTTAGGAAAGGCACTAAGGAGACCATATCATTCAAACCTGACCATTTGTTGGCTTCTAAAATGATTTGCCAATATAGTTCTCTGAATTCTAACCTGGCCATTTGTTGGCTTCTAAAATGATTTGCCAATATAGTTCTCTGAATTCTAAACTTTGCCCAAGGCTCCCCTTATATCAATGGGGACCTCTTCTAGTATGTAAAACAAAAACTTTGCACCCTGACATAGAAGTATATGTTTAAAAAGTGCATTTCTTTGGTTCTCTCTTTTTATATCATAGATGTGGTTCATATACTCTCCAAGTTTTCAACTATTAAAATGCCCCACATTTCTCACAAATTGCAATATAAACTATCCCTTTGGTATCATAAGTATAATAAGACCTACTTATGATATATTTATCCCTACTAATATAAATATCCACAGTATTGTAGACAAAGGAGCATTGAGAACAAAATCCACATTTAAAAGTCCCCACCTTTTTCTTTTTATTACAAAATGAAGTGGTCTGATGTCTGCCAAAAATATCTTTAATACTATGCCCCTTTTTAAAAATACATATTTAACGGCTTATCAAAAATAACCCTCAAGTCTGACAGGCTAGGAAAGTTTGCCCATTTCTTTTCAAAGATGTTCTTAATAACAAGGGCCTCTCCATTATAAGCTGTAACAAAAGCCCCTTCAAAGTTGTTACCATCATATTTAGTTACTTCATAAACACCTTCATGTATATTATTTGACAGCTGACTTTCCTGACCTAACATGGGTGCAAATCTATACTTTCTACCCAATAAAACCTCCTCCTGAACTTCTTCAACTAGGGTCTTTTGATAACCCTCTCCATAAACATATTTTTCAAAAAATCACTTTCAATAAAATCATACGAGGTCATCCTGCTACCTCTAACAAAGTGGTCCTTTACTATACCTCTCTTTGGGAATGTGGGTGTGTGCTCGTGAAATACAAATATGAGTTAGAATACATATCTCCTTTCTATAAACTTTAGAAGTAAAATAACTTTCATTTTTTTTCTGAACAGTGACATCCAAGAAATTTATGCTATCGTAACTAAGGTTATATGTAAATTTTAAAAAATTAGTTTGACTAGGAATATATTCAAAAATTACAAAAACCTCTCCTCCATGTCTTAAAAATACATTTTCTTCCCAACATGAAAGGACAATGTTGGCATAAGTGAGTGCACACCTTGCCCCCATTGTTATACACCTTTTATTTGATGGAAAAACTCTCCTTCAAAATAAATAAAATTATATTTCAAAACAATATCCATTAACTCCAAACAAATATGTATCTTTCTGGGGAAGCTTTCCTTGCACTCTTAATACTTCTTTAAATAACTCTAAACCTTGTTCATTGGGTATAGAAGTAAACAAGTCTTCTACATCAATAGTAACAAACAATTCTGTCATCAAATAAATGCTTTTGTTGTTGTTACAAAGTTGTAAGGGACTTTGCTTTACATTTGCTAGGGTATAATAAATTTATATGATTATATGTATTTTTATATGCATCTGTTTGTATTTATTCATGTACTATATTTTTATATATTTTTCATGTTTATATAGTTTATGCATAGGTTTTGGATTTTATACTTATTTATTTTGAGCATTAATTGATACCACTAGATGGCAAGACTTATGATACTTTTTTAAAATTCTTTTATATTAAGGGAGGTTGATGTTTTACAAGGTTTTTCATATGTTTATAGGCACTGTTCTTAAGTTCGTGGAGTTCTCCCTTTTTTATGGTAACAACTTTAACTGGATAATTGGCAAGGTTAAAACAACGTGTTAATTAAAAATTTGGAAGCTGGGGTATACAAGGAACATTTCGGATAGGGTAGTTCATCTGATGAAGTCTGCTTGTTTTACAGACGAAAACACTATGTCAAAGCCTTCATGGCTTTATAATTGTTTAATTGTGGCCTTTTACTTCATTTGAAGATTTAATAAACTCTGCACAGTATGTGGTTTTGTCCTTCCAAGTGCTCTTTTTTGGTTTTACTGCTTTTCTCTGGAGCATTATAACCTCTTCGCTTTAGTTCACAGTTGTTATTTCAAGGTATGGAAGGACTTCCAGGTACTACAGAGACCGTCTCGAGTGGGGGCAGTGGAAATGCTGAGATTACAAATTTGACTGGCCAACTGACACAACTGGTGAATCTATTGACCCTAGTTTGCCATTCACTAATTGCTTCTGCCCCAGAGGTTACATTTCCTGGTAATCAGGAGGCGTGGCTCCAAAAGCAAAGAGGATGGAGTGTACAAGATGAACAGCGTGTTTGTAACACAAATATTAACGCTAATAGTTTAAGCGACCAATCTGAAATTGATTTGGAAGGGACTCAAAACATTTTCAGGACTGGATCAAGTGACCATTTGGAAAATGGACAAAACGGATCATTAAATAATGAACAAGACTGCAGGAGACAAGGTGACTTTTTTCATGAACAGGAGAGTGCTGAATGTAATTTGGGCATGTGGTTGACTAAAAAAAAGTCTCATTTGAAAATAGCTCACAAGTGGTTAATCACAATGAAATGGATACTTATGCTAACAACTTGTATAAATTACATGATTTTCTTTTAAAATATAAAACTTTAGACCTGGATAATTTATATTCAAAAGAATATATCAGGCTTAATATAGTCCCGAAGGGTTTAAGGGTATTACAAGTACCCAAATAATGTGGAGGAAGGACTGATTTTCATTAAGAACTGTTGGACATTTTTGATAAGTGTGATTTTGACATTAAGTGTGCTATTATTAAACAGAAAGAAAAGGACATGTCTGTTTTATATGAATGTATAGAGGCTATTAATCAGTGATTGGTGAATGATTTGATGTACACAATAGATTGTGAAAAGAAAAAGTATTTTGATTTAAGAGATCAAATTGACGAGAAAATTTATATTTTTAATAGAAAAAAGAGGAAACTTGATTGAGATGTAAAAGAATACCAACAAAAATGTTGTTACCCTAAACCTAAGAAAAACATGAATTGGGAGAGAAATGAGGGAGAACAGGGGGGATTTATGTACAACACCAATAATTTTAACAATTTTAAAGATTAGCAAACAAATTTTAGGAGGGATCCACAAGGACCTGGTGATCTAAAGGACCTTTTAGAATATCCCCCCCCCTGGAGGTCGGAGAGGCTGAAGAACAAGCAGACTATTCAATACAATTCCAGCAGATAGAGGGGGTGGAACAGTATGGGGGGTACATACAGACATACCCCTCTCTCTCTCTCTCTCTCTCTCTCTCTGGGCCTAATGCCATAGTAAGAGAAGGGTATAAGATGAGTTACAATGGTCACAATATTTTTAATTATAGTAACCTAGAGGTGACAGAAACCCATTTTGGGCTGTTTCTTAAAGTTTATACACCCAGGAAAAATGTTATGTAAGTAGTCATTATCGACTTCTAAATTCTTCTTATGTACAAACATTTTGAAATGATTTTTGAAGGACATAATAAAGGGGGTGAAATTTTTAAGAAAAAGAAGTATTCGGAATCCCACCTTATACCCCCATTTAAGAAATTTTGAATTAATAATGGAAAGAGAACCAGGAGAAAGAATTAAAAAAAAATAAAGTTTCCTCTAATCTCACAGTTGATGAAATGACTTTATTAGAAGAGATCAGGACTAATTGTTTTATTAGGGTAATGAAGCCCGATAAGGGGGGTGGAATGGTGATTATGGATTCTATTACTTATGAAGCTAAAATGATGTATATATTACAACATACGAATAAATATAAGAGGGTGTCCAAAAATTAGATAAACATTTCCTATAAGAAAATCCATTTAGCTTTAAATGATTTGTTACTTGAAAGTTTTATTGATGCTGAGATGTTTAACTTTCTGGATAACACGGAACCACGGGTGCCTTCAATATCTGGCATCCCTAAGGTTCATAAAAACATAGTGGACCCACCTTTAAGGCCTATAGTTTTTGCTGAGGGTTCCATTACAGCTCCTTTGGCCACATTTTTATATTTTAAATGAAAGAAAATATCAATGGAAGTCAGGAAAGTTTTAAAGGACTCATGGGATTTTTAAGATGCATTAAAAAGGATTTATTTGATGACAAAGTTATGTTTATTATTGATATAATACACTTGTTTACTTCTATACCCCATGAGCAAGGTTTAGAGTTATTTGAAGAAGTATTAAGAGTGCAAGGAAAGCTTCCCCAGAAAGACACTCATGTTTGTTTGGAGTTAATGGATATTGTTTGAAAAATAATTTTATCTTGAAGGGAAGTTTTTCCGTCAAATAAAAGGTATAGCAATGGGGACCAGGTGTGCACCCACTTAAGCCAACATTGTCCTTTAACATTGGGAAGAAAAATGTATTTTTAATTCTGGATTTCATAACTGTTGGGTGTGAAAGTGTTTTTCTGAAAAAATATGTTCATGGAGAGGGGTTATCCAAAGACCCTAGTTGAAGAAGTTCAGGAGGAGGTTTTATTGGGTAGTATATTAAAAGAGGTTGATGTTTTAAAAGGTTATTCAAATGCAGAGGTGTAGCTAGGATTTTCAAATTTGTACTGACAGCTCTCAAACTGCTACCCCCCTCCCCAGCCAAGCTACGGCCATTCTCGTAATTCATGGTTCGCTCTTTTAGTGTCGATGAAGAGGCATTCGCTGTAATGCCTCTTCAGTAATATAATATAAATTCACTCAAACTCGGTTCCTTGAATTGAAAATTAACTTGAAATGTCAGTTCTTTGAAAAATGCAGCATGGTAGTTGGGGTAGAGACTTTATGCTTTTGTTTTCTGTAACTAAGGTACAGGTTTTGAGCTTGAGTAAATTACTAACAACCTGCTACCACTAACTAGGATGTTTCATTCACACACACACCCTACCTACCTCTTAGTGCAAGAAATATGGACAAAGCCTAAAATAAACAGGGACAGATATTAAATAATGTTCTCGTGAACTTAGAAAGTTGCTAGAATAACAGGATTTGTGCTAGTATGAATTTTTCTAAAGGACATGAAGTCTGAAGCTCAAATGTCTGTCATTATTTAGCAACTTCAGCCTTCAATGATTTTCTAGAAAATCACAAAATTTATGAGGAACTGACAAAAAATATGGGGCAAAAATCTGGACATTCTGCAAAATGTGGACAGTTGAGAGGTATGCTACCTACCACACACACACACACACACACACACACACACACACACACACACACACAAAGTACAGTTTTGTACCTACCATAAATGTAGATGTCTGATAGGTATGCATCTGCAGTCATAACATATGGGTTTGTCCTGCCTCAGGCAGCCATTCGGTCGGCCGGATTCCAAAGTCTGGGTCTGGCCTCGGCTGATGTTGCACTTCACCCGACGTCATAGCTTCTGGGGTATAAAGGCATCAGTCGACGCCATTTTCCTCAGTGTTTCTTGCCCCAGATGCCAGGTGCCCTCTAGGAAGGCTAAATTTGGATAAATGTAAAAAATTCCAAACAGTAGAAAGCAAAATATATATATATATATATATATATATATATATATATATATATATATATATATACACATATATACATACAAACAAATACACTATAACAGATTCCCCCAGCTAGCTAAAAGAGGGGTAAGCACCCTAGGAATACCACAGAGGGGAAGGAGGGCGGGTAATCCTGACTGCAGATGCATACCTATCAGACATCTACATTTATGGTAGGTACAAAACTGTACTATGTCCTTCAAGAATGCATCTGCAGTCATAACATATGGGTAAAATACCATAGCCAAACTGGGGGAGGAGGCACTAAGATAATGATGGTGTACTTAAGATCCCCTGTAAAACTGCAGTTGCAAAACCTGCTCGGGATCTGGAGTATAAAGGAAGGTTGTAATGCTTGGCAAATGTATGCACGGAGCTCCAAGTAGCAGCTTCTAAAATGTCTTTGGTAGCCACTCCTCGTAGGAAAGCTGTCGTGGTGGCTGTGGCTCTTGTGGAGTGAGGCCTGATATTTTCAGGAGTTGTCTTTCCATGAAGAGTAGCAGAATCGAATGCAATTTCCTATCCATTTTGAAATTGTCTGTTTGGAAATTGCTTTTCCTTGCACTCCTGTTGCATATGCTACCAGAAGCTGGTCAGTTTTTCTGCTGGCTTTAGTTCTGTCCAGATAGTAGCATAGTTGTCTGTGTACATCCAAGGTGTGCAATAGTTTTTACCCCCTGTTCTGTGGGTTAGGGAAGAACGTAGGCAAATGAATAGCTTGGTTTAAGGATACCCTGGATACCACCTTTGGCATGAAAGTAGGATTGGTTCTGAGAGACACTCTATCCTGGTGAAAGATAAGGAAAGGCTGCACTGCCATTAATGCCTGTAACTCTGATACCCTTCTTGCTGAAGTGATTGCTAGAAGGAAAGCAGTTTTCCAAGATAAGAACTGTAAGTCTGCTGATGCTGCTGGTTCAAAAGGGGGAAGTGTTAATTTTTCCAGCACAAAATTGAGATCCCATGCAGGCAGAGGTGGTTTCCTTGGAGGTTTTACATTTTTGATCCCTCTTAAGAATTGTCTGAGGAGAGGGTGAGAGAAGATAGGAGGATCCATGTTGTACTCTGCTGAAATTGCTGAAGCATGTATCTTAATGGAAGAATAGGACAGGCCATTGTGGAACAGTTCTGTTAAGTATTCTAGGATGTGTGCTAGGTTTGCCAGTGTGACATTTGTACCCTTTGATGCACTCCAAATGAGGAATCTCTTCCATTTAGCTGAGTATGTTTTTCTTGTGGAGGGTCTGCGAGCCTCCAGGATAATGTCCTTGACCCTCTGAGATAAAACATTTTGGTTTTGTTTTATGCAATTTTCCAGGCAGTTAGCTGCAACGTTTTCAAGTTTGGATGCAGGGTCTTGTTGTTGTTCTGCGTTAGAAGTAAAGGCCATAGAGGTAGAGGCCATGAGTTTGTCCGAGACATGCTTCTCAGTAGCGGATACCAATGCTGCCTTGGCCAGTCTGGAGCTATCAGAATCACCTTTGGCTGTTCCTCCCTGATCTTCAGTAGAACTTTGTACATCAATGGGAGAGGTGGAAAGGCATAAACTGTCAGGGCCTTCCAGCTGAAAGAAAGGGAGTCCACCCTCCAGGCTTGTGGGTGGTATTCTCTTGAGCAGAATTTCTTCAGTTGGTGGTTGAGTGGGGAGGCGAACAGGTCTATCTCTGGCATTCCCCATTTCTTTGTTATGTTTTTGAAGATGTCTGGATGCAGCATCCATTCGTGAGCATCCGTGGTAGTTCTGCTTAAGCTGTCTGCTAGTGAATTCTCTTTTCCTGGTACAATTTGGCCTGCAGTTGAATGTTGAGATTCAGGCCTAGGTTCCACAGGTCCATTGCCATCCGGCATAGAGGGTAGGAATGCGTGCCTCCCTGTTTGTTGATGTACCACATGACTGTGGTATTGTCTGTCCTTATCAGCAGATGTCCTTGCTGGAGGAAAGGTTTGAATGCCTCGATTGCATGCTTCACTGCCAGCATCTCCTTTAGATTTATGTGTAGATTCAGCTGGTCTTGAGACCATAGGCCTTGGATACACTTGTCTTCCATGTGTGCCCCCCAGCCTAGGTCTGAGGCGTCCGTGGTGATGGTCTGCCTTGGTTGTGGTTTGTGGAAAGGCAACCCTCTGTTGGTCTGGCAGGCCTGAGCCCACCACAGGAATTCTTTTTTCAGACATGGAATGATTGGTATCATATTTTCTAGACTGTGTCTGTGTTGAGACCATACATTCCTTAGGTACCATTGTAATTTTCTCATATGTAGTCTGGCATGCGGGATCAAGATTATGCAAGATGCCATGTAACCCAGGGCCTGCAGGACTTTCCTTGCAGTAAGCTGAGTTTGTCTTGTTCAAAGCCATGAAGTAGACTGGTAGTTGCTTTTGTTTTTCTTCTGTGAGAAAAGCCATCTGAGTTATTGTGTCCAGTTCTGCACCCAAAAATGTTATCCTTTGGGATGGCACTAGTCTTGACTTCTGGATGTTGACTGTGTATCCCAAGGCTTGTAACAGTTGTATGACATAGGCCAAATCCTTTATTATTTTTGTCTTGTTGTCCGCTTGTATTAGGCAGTCGTCCAGGTATGGGTAGATCTGAATTCCCTGAAGCCTGTAATGTGCAATTACTGATGCCAGGCATTTCGTGAATACTCTGGGTGCAGTAGATAAGCCAAAGGGCAATGCTGAGAATTGATAATGCTCTGATCCTGCAAGAAATCTGAGGTGTCTTCTGCAATCTGGTCGTATAGGGACGTGCAGGTATGCCTCCTTGAGATCTAGAGTCACCAGCCAAGACTCCTTGCCCAACATGGGAAGAAGTTGCTGTAGGGTCAGCATCTTGAATTTTGGTACAATGAGATATGTGTTTAGTGCGGACAAGTCAAGAATAGGCCTCCATTGAGTTTCTTTTCTTGGTACAAGGAATAGTCTGGAGTAAAATCCTTGGCCTTGTTCCATAGATGGTACCCTTTCTATTGCTCTCATCCTTAGTAAGTTGATGATTTGTTTTAGAGCCTCTGGCTTCTGGCTTGGTGGAAGGTTTGGCATTCCTCTCTTTTCTGGTAAAGTGTGGAAGTGAAACCTGTAGCCTTTGTCTATTGTTTGCAATGTCCATTTGTCTCCTGTAATGCAATGCCAGTTTTTTGAAAATAAAGCTAACTTTCCGCCCAAGGGTGCTTCCAGTTGCTCCCTGGTAGGCGGAATCAGAGCCAAGTCATTGTGTCTGTCCTGTGGAAGTGGTTGTAGTCGCAGCTGTGGCGGTACTCCTCTGGTTGGCAGGTTGCCACTGACGACCCCTGTAGGCACCCCTAGATTGACCTCTGCCTCTTGGGCGTCTATTTCTGCCTCTCTGTGCTCTGGAGGTGTCTGGAAAGGACCAATTTTTTGAAGGCCCGTTTCTGCTGAACCTCGGAGGTTGGACCTGCAGAAAATCCTTGACTGTTTGCACAGATTTTGCTTTTTCTTCCACTTTCTTTAGAATCTCCTGTGCAGGGGAGCCAAATAAACTTTGTTTCTCCATAGGGGCATCTAGGAGTTTAGACTTGACATGGTCTGGCAAGGGTTGCTCTTTTAGCCAGGCATGCGTTCGAATCACTGCTCCAGTCATAGCTGATCTAAATGAAGCCTCCAGTGCATCACAGCCACATTTTAAGAAATGATTACTGACCTGCTGAGAGTTGTGTACCAATTCCTGAAGGGACTTACGGTCTAAAGGTTCAGGAGAGGAAAGCTTTTTATTCAGCTGATCTAACAAAAATTCCTGGTACTGTATCATATGGAATTGACAGTTTAAAGCCCTGGCAGAAAGAGTAGCAGATGTATAAACCTTTTACCCCATCTCTAATGCTCTTGACTCTCTTTCAGAGGGTAGGGGGTTTTTGGCAGTGGCAGCTGCAACACCCTTTGGGCCCTGAGAAATAGTTTCTGGGTCTGCAGCATGGGCCTTATACAAGTGGAAGTGAGAATCCGGGACCCTGTAATATCTGTCAGGTTTGGCAGGGGCCGGGGGAAGAGAATCAGGGGCAGAACTGGCATCATTGTATGCATCATCAACAACTGATAGTACAGGTGGTATGGCTAAAGGCCTATGCTGTGGCAAGTGTAAAAAAGTCCTTAGCCTTTTCCTAGAATCAGAAAAATCCTGACCCTGCCATTGAAAGTGTTCCCTCATAGAGTGTAAAGTTTCCCCAAAGGAAAATTCTTCTGGGGGGGAGGCAGAAGGAACTGAGTCTTCTGCATCCGAATCCTCATAAGGTGAGTATGGTCCTTCCTGATGGTCTGATAAATCTGATCCATCCAAGGAATAAGCAGAGGAGAGAGGTTCAGGGTGTTCAGTCCTAGGCTTTTTGTCAGGAGGAGGTTGTGAGGCCCTGTCTGGGTGAGGTTGGGATCCCCTAATCAGAGATATAAGGTCCTCAGCAAGGCTGAGAATCTGAGAGCTTGAGGAAGGTCTCTGAGAGGAAGCTTTTGTTGGTAAGGCCTTGGAAATTTTAGCTGCTTTAGCCCTGGAGAAGGCCTTAATAGACATGGAAGCAGGGGATCTAGCTGCCCCACGTGCAGGAGTAGAGATGTCCAACGGAATGGTGTCGGACAATTCTTGTGCGGCTGCTTCTTCGGTAGGAATTTCTGTAGCCGACTCAGCCGGGGCCACTCTGGCCTCGGTTGTCGGAGGCATGTCTTCGGCAGAAGGAAGAACCGAGGACTCAGTTTCAGCCGAAACCGAGACACTCGCGGTAGGCCTAACCGTGGTTTCAGCCGAAACCGCGGGCCGCGAGTGTCAGTCCTTTTCCTTGCGTTTTTTGGCTAAATGTGTAGTTGGAGTCTCCGATGGCATTTTATATGCAAAAGCGGGACCAAAAAACTCTTCTGCAAACTCCGACCGACGTCTAAGTGTCCGTCGGTTGAAGGAAGCACAGGCTAAACAAGCTGATACGTCGTGGTCTGGGCCTAAGCAAGGAAGGCAGTAAGAGTGGAAATCCTTATGAGGTATTTGTTTCCCACAAGTTAAACAATTATTTACTTTGTCTGACATCGGCTGAGGCAAGAAAGAGTCCCCAACGGGGTACTTAGCTTTTTTAGAAGTCTTTGGTAGCTGAAATCTCTGGATCTGACCGACCGGCACTTGCGAACAGCTTCTGCTTCGGGCACCGCGCGGCAAGAAAGACTAAGGAAAATGGCATCGGCTGATGCCTTTATACCCCAGAAGCTATGACGTCGGGTGAAGTGCGACATCAGCCGAGGCCAGACCCAGACTTTGGAATCCGGCCGACCGAAGGGCTGCCTGAGGCAGGACAACCCATATGTTATGACTGCAGATGCATCCTTGAAGGACATCACCTCTCAACCTCTTACAGCAACAAACTCATAAATAAAACTGAGGCAAAGGCCCAAAAATAAGGACATTTTTTTAAATATTGCTCTTATAAACTTTGAAAGATAATAGAATAGTAGTAGGTCTTGCATCAGTACGAATTTTCTGAAAGGTATGAAATCTGAAACTGTCTGCATTATTTTCTAACTTCAGTCTTTAACAATTTGCCACTAATTTGCCAGAAAACTGCAATTTTATGAAAAACGGACCAAAAATGTGATGCAAAAATATAAAATTGCCAGACAATACAGCTGGGAACCTGTCAAAGGAGGGACACCATTTTAATATGAGCACAGTTAACTTAGAGCAGCTGACAAAATTAGAGAATCTACATGCGTTTCTGAAATAAAAGTAATGTATAACTCTGATCATTACAGTTATTTATAAAAGTAAAGTAAACCCTCTATGTTTTCTTCCAAAATTGCTATTTTGTGGAGGGATCATTAGGGAAGAGCAACATTTTGAGCCAAAATCAGGGACAGTTGAGGTTTGGCTATGCCTAATTCTATAAAGCAATTTATTTGCATGTACCTCTCAACCTGTTAATGCAATAAATCTGGACAAGGCCAAATATATTGAGGGAACATATAAACAGTACTAAAATTGCTCTTGTATAAACTGGGACAGTTGATAGAACAGGTCTTATTTTAGCATGCATTTTTCTGAAGGTTATAAAGTCTGAAACTAGTGTGTCATTATTTAGTGACTTAATTCCTAAATCATTTGCCAGAAAACCACAAATTGAGGAACAAACCAAAAATAAGAAGATCTATTCATTCTTTGAAAATCTGGACAGTTGGGAGGTATAGTTCAGCTGGGGCTGTCTAAGTTTGCCGCCCTTCCCCTCACAAAACCATGGTCGAATGGAGCCTCCCCTGCAGCCATTCCAATGATCCATTACTTTGCTATTTCACTCCATTTACCATAAACACTAATGTGCATACTGATTTACTTCTATGATGATTTGAACTTCATTTGAAAGTTTTATTTTGCATTTTACAGCACAAACACTAAGACATATGCTAAACAAACTTGGCATTAAAACTTCTCTGCCCTTGAAACTCACATTCATTGAAACAACATTAAAACCCACATTCAAAGAAAAATACATTTTACCCGTGGCAGATAAAAATTTATTCTGGGCTGCTTTTAAATCATAGGCCCCTTGCATATGAAACATACATGTGCTCTTTGATACACCTTCCTATTGCTTTGAACATTTTTCCAGTAAACAATGAAACAAAACTGCCCAATTCAGAACATTTCCATTATAAAAGTCTAGTCAAACTTTTACAGTCCACCATTATCAGTAAATAATATGCACAATCTCTTAAGTAGTAAAAAAAGTCATCTAAATAATTCCACGTTAAATAAATCTAATGAAGAGGTTGCTGCTAGCAATCACCTTTATATTTCATGACTTCACCGAAAAATAAAGTGTCTGATGCCCCTGAGGAATAAATTGCCTAAATTACATTAATAATAAGCTAGTAATATTGCAATAGGAAATGGATGGCAAACTGATAACAGGCTCATAGTTAGTGTCTTAACTTTCAGTACAGCAGCATTCACCCCTTATGGGAGTAGAACCAACAACCTTCTGCATTAAAAGCAAGTACACAACATTTTGTGCTACTAGCAATGTGAGCCGACTTAGCATAATCAGCACTAAACTTCTCTTCCCCTGCAGCTCTCAGCTCCTTGTAAAATCTACGCAATACTCAACTACATCTCAACTTCGCAGCACAAGAAGTCTGGAAAAAGCCAAATTTATTGGGGTGGGTCAAAAGGGCAAAAAACAGGAACACATTAAACATTGCTTGTATAATCTTGGAAAGCTGCTAGAATAAAATGCTGTGTTACCATCATACATTTTACTGCCAAGGTCACTGTGCAAAATAGTCAGAACAACATACCACTATGCCAAATTACCTGCTTTTGAAAGAGAGGAAGACTGAAACGTAAATGGCTATCATTTAATGAATTCAGTTCTCACCATAGCTGTCAACCTCTTAGCACAAAACACCTGGACAAACCCAGTAATGAGGGAATACAGCCCTCAAACATATTCAGTGAATTCAGTTCTTGCCATAGCTGTCAACCTTAGCACAAAAAACCTGGACAAAGCCAATAACAGGGTATTACAGTCCCAAAAATAAGGACAAATTTCAAATAGTCATAAACTTAAAAAAATTGCTATAAAAAAGGTTGTGTTAGTATATATTTATTGCTAGAATAAAAAGTTGTTTTACTATGTCATAAACACAGAGATAAGATGCAGACTCCACACAGAAGGCACCCCAGCCAAGAATCAAACCAGAAAACCTATAGCCGTGAGGCAACAATACTGCCACTGCACCATCAAATATGTAAGGAAGTAAACATTCAGAAACCTGAAGTCTGAAATTTAAATGCCTGTCAATTTGTTAATCAGGACAGTCTGACTTGGAACAAAAAAAAAAAAAACAATTCTCAGCAGAGGCCCAGGAAAAAATAATGCAGACATGTCTTTGTAACATGGGAGGACACAAAAGTAAACCCACACAAACACAGGGAGAAGATACAGACCCCCCCCCCACAAAGAAGGCACCCCAGCCAAGAACCAAACCCAAGAACCTACAGCTGTGAGACATCAATGCTATGTTGCTACCACTGCACCATCAAATTTCAAGCATTGCAATATTTAAAAACCACAGATACGATACAGATATTGATCAAATCAAATATGAGGCAAAAATCTGCAATTTTTTTTACAAATGGTGGTGGGTAGGGAATTCAGGTCTTTAACACCTGCATACAAGGTACAGGGTTCAAGCCTGAGGTATTCCCTACCACACCACCATGAGTAATCACCAGTACATCCCACCTGGGGCATTTACACTCACTCACTCACTCACTCACTCACTCACTCACTCACTCACTCACTCACTCACTCACTCACTCACTCACTCACTCAATTACCCACCAACCCTCTTGGTTGCAAATAAAGCATATTACTCACCAATAAAGTCCATAACCCTCTCGGTTGCAAATAAAGTCCATAACGCTTGAATCCTCCCGCTTCGGTTGCAAGACCCTTCTAAATAAAGTCCATAACGCCCTTCTAAATAAAGTCCATAACGCTTGAATCCTCCCGCTTCGACCAACATAATGCTTGAATCCTCCCGCTCGTGTACATCCAACATCCTCCCGCTTGAAAACGCATTTGAAACGGCCGGAAATACATGCGCGGTGAGCTCCATAGCTCCATTCCGACTGGCTGCCCTGATGAGCTGACGTCATCGTGCAGTAAAGCGCGAAAAAAAAAAAAATTAAAAAGCTACCCCCCTTCTAAATAAGTTGTACTGAAATCAGTACAGTGCGTATGCCTCCCGATGTCCCTGTTCATATGCTTATAGATATTGTTCTTAAATTCATGGAGTTCTCCCGTTTTTATCGTAACAACTTTAATTGGATAATTGGCAAGGTTAAAGCAATGTGTTAATTGAGAATTTGGAAGCTGGGGTATATAAGGAACATTTCTGATAGGGTAGCTCATCTGATGAAGTCTGCTTGTTTTACAGACAAAAATGCACTATATATCAAAGTGTTCATGGTTTTATAATTATTTGTGACCTTTTACTTCGTTTGAGGATTTAATAAACTGCACAGTACGTAGTTTTGTCCTTCTGAGTGTTCTTTTTTGGTTTTATTGGTTTTCTCTGGAGCACTATACACTCTTCATTTTGTTTCACAACCTACCCTATTTTGTTATATTGTTTCTTCTAATCCCCATGATACATCCTCACTATTGCAAATCAAATTCCAGTTCTCATATATAAATCATACTTCCTGCTGAAAGCTGATTATTTTTCCCCAAATTTTCTTAAGCTCCATAATAGTAGTTTTCGGTGGAATATAAATACATGCAATTGTAATCCTCCTCCCTTGCCAATAGCCCCTTACTACCACAAATCTATCATTTTTGTCTTTTCTCCCTCATCTATCACTAATGTAGCCTCTCTAGCTATTAGTATAATTACTCCCCTTTTCCTCTCTACCTGATATTCTACTGAATATCCATTCTTAAATACTCTCTTTGTAAAACTCACATGCTCATTTATTTCCAAATGTGTCCCCTGCAGTATTGCTATTTGCACTCTGCATTTCTTAATATAATTCAATACTGTTTCCTTTGTACAAGTATAAGCCCATTCACATTCCAGCACAATATGGACAGCATAACCACCATGATAAAAAGCTATTGTCCCCATACATGACAGTTTTTTTGAATGTATATTTCCAGGTTTTATATTACATACATATACCAAAGACTGGTAAGGCTAATCTTTTGTACAGTTGTTTCTTCTCGTCTCCATTTGAACTTGTCACATTTTTCAAGACTTCTTGCTTTAATGAAAATCCTTACACAAAAAACTAAATATAAAAAACCCCATCCACTATTAACTTGGAACAAACACAAAAAACAATGTGCATTTTCAAAACGTGAAGTTCAACCCTCCAGAAAGGAACTGCCGCCCCAAACTTGATGACTGCACCTACATGTCATAGCCTGCGCTCCCACTTACACTGACTGCTAAACCAGCTTGTACGCTTTCAAAAAACTTTTAGCCCCAAGAAAATGTGCACTGGCTGTAACTAAACTGTACACTGTTCTATTAACTGCATTAAAATGTTAGGGCTGTTAAGGAGGCTGTTACCACTTATTCACTTCCCATAATTTCAGGCTTCATTTTTTTACCCAACTGCTTGCCATTGTGCACTTAAATTTTGCATTCCCCTCAGCAAAAAATATTCAGAACTTTCAAGATTAATTGTTTGCACTTGCAGAGATAGAGTCTCCACTGAAATGTACTTAGCAATCAGTCTTTGTAAATTTCACTCAGAAAAGAATGCACACCTGCCCTGAGCTGCAGACATCTCAATCCCACTCAATATTTGCCAGTAGAAAACAAACTATTATCTTTGCAGTTGTAAGAAGCTTACCATTTTCATGGTTTTCACCATTTTGTCTTATTTTTAAAGTCTACATGCTTACAAAAACACATGTTTTCAGCTTAACCCAAAGGTAATAATCTAGACATTTGCCCTTGTAGAATACAAACAGAAACTATTCTAAATCTACTTATAATATAATCAGTGCACTTTTACACCATACCCCCCAACCCAAGATCACAGTATACAAAAAGTGTACATGCCCCTGTTAAAATGCCAGGTTTTTGTGATATAAAAAAGTGACCACAATAAATCATTTCAAAACTCTTCCCAAGAATGTAATTTTATAAATCATAACAACAAAAGAATCCTGCAAAATAAAGCATACATAAAATGTTTCAGCAATAAGATGAGTTACAGAAACCAAAAAAAGTCTAAATTAAATACACACAAACTCAAATCCTCAGTCAAGAAGCAAAGCTGGGTCAACCAGCAGCCTGTGCAACTTCCAAGAGTCAGCACCCTACCCCCTCTGACTCTTCAAGTGAAGAGAGAGGGGAAAAAACACTTCACTGTAATTAAGTGATCACTAGTGGTCTGTTACAGTTATATTCACTCCTCCAACATTATTGTATTGAAGAGTTGAAGAGAAAAAAAAAACTTTACAGTAATAAGCTGTTCCACACCCCCTTCCGTTGAGCAAAACCTTCTGTTCCTACAATACAGCAAGCAGTTGCTACAGATAACACTACACACAACATGCTACAGTGCCACTAAGGTTTATTGCAACTGTAATGTCAACTTTAAAAGTCAGTATTGCATCAGAGAGAGATCTGGAACAGTTAAGTGGGTCCCCAACACTCTGCACCCAAGACAGTTGCCCCTCTTGCCCTGCCCTAACTATGCTACTGCACAAGTCATTACAACTTGTATACTAGAACTGCATGAACAAATGAAAGAAAAAGAAAAAAAGTCAATTGTGTCATTATGGCCAACTCAAGGCATCATAGCAGGTCACCTGAGTCTACCACTGTAACATTTTGTGTAGTATATAGACTCATCAACCTAACTGTCTAATCTTCTCTTAAATAAAGCTAAACAAGATGATAATCTAATATGCAGTGGTAAAGAGCTGTAAATTTTAATACCCTTGCAAACAAAAAACTGTTATTCTTTAGTTGTGAAGATGTTAAGATACAACAGGTAATTTAACCAACAGATTCCTATTCCTGTTGTTAATACAGTGATCAACGGATGCAACACCATACATTGATGACATACTGTCATTAAGACATACAAAAATAAGAACATCACCTCTCATCAACCTATCCGCAAGAGTACGCAAGTTTAGTGGCGTAAGTCTATCCTTGAAGGTTAAACCACACAGACCTGTAAATTGCCTTGTAAATGTCTTCTGAATCTTTTTAAGTCTATAAATACAGGATTTGACATAGGCACTTGCTGGTCTACCATAATCTATATGTGGCCTTATAAAGACAATCATCACATTGCTATCCCTGTTACTAACGGTCCTCAAGACATCCTTCATGACCCTTCAATATCTATGCAAAACACTAGTCATGTGACAGTTCAATTTAAACTGATACTCTACAGTTACCCTAAGTCCTTTAATAATACTTACTATGGAATAAGCTCACAGCCTGCTGCACAAAGATACCAATGGTTGTTTATTCCAAAATGTACAACACTGCATTTCCTAGGATTGAACACCACCCTGTTACCCTTATACCAACAAAAGAGTTCATTAACACACTACTGCAAAAATACTATGATCAACAGTGTTTCTCGCTGCCATTACCGTCTTTGTTTTGCTATATTTGCTTACCCATAAATCACCAGAAGATGGGATGGCAGACAAACGAAATAGAAACGGCCCCAGTATGAAACCTTCTGGGACACCAGCATTAACAGCAGCTTCTTCTGAATATTTATTAATTAACCTACTCTTATAAACTCTACCACATAGCCAGTTTACAACAGATACGATGAAAGAATTAATTTTTTTCAGTTTTCTCATAATCTCAGGCATTCTCCCAGGCAGCACAAAATCAAAAGCTTTTGTTAATTGTAGATAAATAACATCAGCAGAAAATTCATACTTGAGTCACCCACATTTGCAAAGAACTCAACAGAGTTACTTAAACAAGATCTTCCAAGAATAAATCCATGCTGTGTGATTTCATATATAACTGCTTTGTGGTAACACAAATAAAGGATAGTAATGCTATCTCAAATACATTCCTTATTATACCTGTTACGTTTGATTGGGTAATAGAAGCATTTTTGTAGCTTCTGTCCATTGGAACTGGAATCACAATAACTTTTTTTCAAATTTTAACATAACCAGTACAGCTTGAAAAAGATAGGCAAGGCAGTTCACATTTTTTTGTGAAAGGTTCTTAAGATTAAAATACACTGCATTCAACTGGGCCTACTGAAGCAATAAGTTGAATTGGCTTTACTTCTGCCCCAACTGCCTCTGTGTAACTACAAGGACATAGGTCAGTATTAACAAAAGTGGTCTTATCTGCTTTACTACAAATAAGTACAGACATATCACATAATTGCTTACACAAAACATTAGGAACACTTATGTTCTGCCACCACAGAGTTATCCACCAACAGCTCAATGTTACCAGAATATCCCCAATGTAGATGCTTAAAAAGGCTCTGCAACTGTCTTAACAATGAGCAGCCAAGCCTCTTTTCAAAGAGCACCTTTTGCCTTCTGATGGCTGAGCTTATTGGAGTTTTGTTTTCTACTTTTGCACTGGAAAGTTCCTGCTGATTCTCAAAAACGTCTTTTTAAGAATTTTGCAATGAGCATATCCACCAGGTGGGATGATGGATACTTATTAACCTTGTTTGCTTTGATGCAGAGCCTCAACAGGATCATATTTGTTAATTAATTAATACATAAAATCCTAAAATACTTTTATGAAGCAGATGTCCCACAAATTTCTTCTTCCCACCTCCAATTACCTGTTTTATTGTAGGATGGAATTTATTTAATAATAAGAATGGTTATGGTGGTAATTAAACCTGCTACGTAAGTTCCACCCCACCCCATGATGATCTAAAATGTCAAAACTAGGGAAAGCTGAACATCCTGTTACAGATTCTGGGGTCTTAAACAAAAACCACACACAAAATATTCTCTCCACATGTTGGAGCATTAACAATTTACTTATAATCAAATAAGAAGCAGAGATCTACAAGTCTGCCCAGTATCCCTCCTTTCACGACCCCTATATCTCATGTAATGTTTGGCAAATTGAAATCACCAGTAATACATAAATACTCATCCTGAATGCCGTTGCTTAACTCACTCACTCATTACTTGTTACCCATTCTATCAACATTTGGTTGGCTATAAAGAGAAGCTATCCTGTTCACTGTTTATGGTAGCCTCTATAGCCTTTAAATTCTACAGGTGAACAGTTGTTAAATCAAGTTTGAGCAACACAAATAATGCCATAATTATTGGCTTCTAGCAACGTTCCAAATTCACCAACCTTATTGTTTAAGCTCCTCACATTAATCATTAAATAAATGAAGTATTTTCTCAAGTTGCTTGGTTCTGATTGTTTTGTCCAACTGTTCTTCCTAAAAAAATGCTATATTTCCTTTGTGAAATGGCCGCAAAGAATCTTGTTACCCTTCCACCCAGGTGATAACAACCCTTAAGTTTGCCCGATAGTTCTTCCCCAAAGAAAAACAACTGGAATTCCATTATTCAAATATTGCTGTCAAAGCATTTGCTAGCCTGAAAGTCATATTTTTATTAAACTTTGATAAATAAATTGAAGGGACAATGTCAGTAAAAGTTAAATCAACCCCTTTTCCTTACTGAGGTTAATTACTTTCTCAACAATAAACTGCCACTGGGCCAATGATTTTCTTCCCACATTATCACATCCACAAAAGCATTCTAAAAATCATATTTTTTTCCTGAAAAGAAAGACTTATGAGAGTGCATCATGAACAATTGCTAGTTTACACCAAGGAAAACTACTCAAGGTTACTATCATTTGGTTAACTGTAGATACTAGATTCTTAATACCTCATAGCTGATAGTCAACCAATAACACTATGTTACGTTCATTACTTAATATCTTGTTTGATTTAACTGGTTCCTGAATGTCTTCAAGAATTTTCTCAAATGTTTCCACAATATCACTCTCCAAGATCAAGCCTCTAGTTGCCCTCCTACCTTTTTTCTGTTTTTCACTTTGATTTATTTCAGAATTGTCTTCCTC
Organism: Protopterus annectens; assembly: GCF_019279795.1. Lineage (NCBI taxonomy): Eukaryota > Metazoa > Chordata > Ceratodontiformes > Protopteridae > Protopterus > Protopterus annectens. The sequence continues at coordinate 772,932,097 of NC_056743.1, read as the reverse complement.
ACTTTCTTCAAAACATCTCTTACTAGTTATAAATCCTTTTAGAAAATCCAAGCAACTAGGTAAATTTGATTCAGAATTATACACACACAACTGCTCAAAATGTTGTACATTCCCAACATCCGATCTTGTTTCAACAAGGTGTCTATTATCTGCTTTCCAGTTATCACACTGCACCTTCCTTATCTATATCTATATGCTGAATAAATATGAGAGAGTACTTGCCCTAGCAGCTGACTGAAAACCCCTAAAATAAGTTATTTTATTTATTGCTTTATTTTACATTTGTTTACCAGGAAAGTCCGAATGGGCATGGATCCCATTTTCAGCGTAGGCCTGGGGAGAAAAGCTCCACAAAGATTAGTACTACAAATACAGTAAATATAATACACATGTTAATAAAGTACAGTAGAGAGTCAAAAGTTAAAGTACAGTTTCAAGGCCAAGAAAAGAGCAAAAAAGTAAATACATTATAAGGAGCACAGTGTGTTGCAATAAACAATACAATTGAAAGGACATTTTGTTCAGTCATTTGGTTACATTCATCAGTGGCTAGTACAAAAAACACACTGATTAAGAGTACAGAAAGGAGTTGTAAGCTAGAGTGCAAGAGTTGCAAGAGCTATTTCATACTTACCAGCTGAATTTTTATTTTTGCGTGCTTTTTTAAAAACAAGTCTGGATAATTGAGCCACCTTCCCACTGTCTATGCAAAATAAAAGTTCTCATTACAAAATACATCATTCAGAACAAGGGTCTTTGGGTATGTTTCTAACATGGGACGGTTTTTATTTATGCTAAAAGGAGCCCTCCTCCAACCTTAAAGGAATTTATGAAGTATCAACTTAAACGGATTTGCAATCATACTGAGAAGGATCATCACACAACCACCCACAGCTTTTACAAAGGAATAGAGAGACCCTCTCCAGGAGGTTTGCTAAACATAATTAATCCACTTTGTCCACTTACAACTACAGGATGATAGTGTAAAATATCATATAAAATCAAGTTTACCCTCCAAGTCCACCTTCTTCACTTATCCTACATAGACATGTAAAACATGTGTTTGCTTTGCTGTGAAGATGCTCTTCAAGTGTCCACGCTTTTAAGTAGTACTAGGGCCATCTTCACACACAGCCACTCCTGCAGAGGAGGAGACAAATTCAGTAACAGAAAACATAAAATAGAGTTTCAGTAATCTTCTCTGGCTACCTGATACCTTCCCCAGGTAAAACTTGGGAGGTTTAGAACAGATTTTGCCCTTATGACACGTTCTGTGGTCAAGTAGCACACAGTATCACTGTTTTAAGCAGTTCTTATATTGTCCCCACACACAACTACTCCACAAGCAGAGCAGGAGGCAAACTCTATGACCAAAAATAGAAAACAACAACAATAAATGTCTGCTTATTATAATCTTACCAGGAAGGCATGAAACAGATAGCCATTGGTCTGAGTCTGGAGACCCACTGTATTGAGAGCTGAGCGGACATAATGTTCAGGGCTAGGCTTGTCAAATGTTGGTTTACGAATTTTGGACATCTTGGTAGCCACAAAAAAAGGCAGGACACTCTAATAGAAACAAAAAAAGAGGCAGAGAGATTATCTGACCTGCATGTAATGCAAATTTTGAACAATTCAAAATCTTCAGCCTTTTTTCATCTTTTGAACCTAAAGAGCCCCCTTCGTTCTCAGCACATATCAGCACTGCTCTCTTCCTTCCAGAAAACAGTCCCTCTCATTGTCTGAAGGCAGTCACCTTATGGTTTTCTACTGTTCCCCTAAAATTTAGCAGGGAACTCTTCTTAAAGTGAAACAAATTTAATAACAACTTATCACAGTGCATTCTTGGTGTTACAGTAATAAAAGCAAAAGTTATTATCTTACCACAATGCTAGGTTTGGCCGGTCTTCTTCCATCTGTCTCAACTCATGGCTGTACTGGATCCGATCAAATACATCATCAGCACTCTCTAGAATTTTGGATGCAGGGCTCAGGCCTTCCACCCATAATCCCTCCCATCCCAGAGTACTTCAGAAAAGGTTCGCCTGTCCACCTTTCAGACCTAAATTACCAAAAAAAAAAAAAAGGCCAGGATGCAGTAGACTGTAGAAAGGACAAGGCTCCGGTTAGGTCCAATACAGTCAATCACAAGGCATACATGTCACAATTTTGTAAGGAGAATGGAGGGACAGAATGTTGAGATGGACACGGATTTACAGTTACACCAAGTACATAACCTTCAAATCAGTTAGTTATGTACTTACCATAATGATCGATGTATGTGGTCCATCTCGCCTACATTCTTTATTCACGGGTTCGGAGCAGAGAATCGGCTCCGACTCGGCCAACTATTTCTCTAGCACGAAGTCTCTAATTGGCTGGGCTAACCCGGTATCCCAAGATGCACCTCGCCCTAGCCCCAGATCTTGTTTGCAACCATACCAATCATAACCCATACACAACCAACACTGGAAGGAATTCCAGCCAAGGAAAGAAAAAAAAAACCCACTGACCTTGAAGGGTTCACAGAGCCAATATTCCTCCAAATCCTTTGGGAAGGGGGCAGGTGGGAGGGTAAGTAAGAATGTAGGCGAGATGGACCACATACATCGATCGTTATGGTAAGTACATAACTAACTGATGTTATGTGGTCCTATCTCGCCTACATTCTTTACTCACAGGACAGCATCCCCAGCACCTCTATCCTGGGAGGCTCATAGGAAGATACTCCTGAGAACCGTGGAACCAAAGGAAGCCCGGCCCCTAGAAGCCGCGTCCAGCTTGTAATGAGTAATAAAGGTGTGAGGAGAGGCCCAGGTGGCCGCAGCACAAATATCATCCAATGAAAGCCTGGCATGGTAAGCTATTGATGTAGACATTGCCCTGGTAGAGTGAGCTTGACAGGAAAAGGTAAATTTCTGCCTGCTGACGAGTAGATAAAGGAAATACAACCTTCGATCCATTTAGAAATTGTGCACTTGGAAATAGGACAACCTGTTCTGTTTTCTGAGAAGGACACAAACAGCTGATCAGACTTCCTAACATGCTTAGTCCTGTGTAAATAGAACCTCAGTTGTCTGTGCACATCCAACTGATGGAACCTGAACTCTGCTTTATTGGAAAAGTTTGGAAAGAACACTGGTAACTCAACAGACTGACGGATATTAACAGTGGATGACACACCTTTGGAAGGAAGGACGGGTTAAGTCTCAGGGAAAAGTACAGTTTTGTACCTACCATAAATGTAGATGTTCGAAGATCCACATTGCTGCAGTCATAACCTGTGGGTAGTCCGCTGTCCTCGGTCGGCCCGAATATCAAAGTGTTAGGCTGGCGTCGGTCATGGTCGCTCAGATCTGACGTCAGTACGCCGTGGTACTAAAGCGCATGACCGACGTCATATCCTCAGTCTTTCTTGCCCCAGATGTCAGAAGGCCCTAAAAAGAAAGGCCATAACCAAAAACAGAAAACCTCCAAACACCCATGCACAAACAATATTTACAACCCAAACCACACAACCACTCCAAACTACAGAGGGGAAGGAGGGAGGGTAAATTGGACTGCAGCAATGTGGATCTTCGAACATCTACATTTATGGTAGGTACAAAACTGTACTATGTTCTTCATCTCACATTGCTGCAGTCATAACCTGTGGGTAGAATCCCAAAGCAAAGGAAAAGGGAGGTTGGCAAAATCAGAAAGCATTGGGAGCTGCTAACATGCCCTGTAAAACTGCAGTGGCAAACCCAGCCCTAGATTTGGAATAAAGAGGGAGATGGTAATGTTTAGAAAAAGTGTGCACTGAACTCCAAGTAGCTGCCTCCAAAATATCTTTAGTAGCTACACCCCTTAAAAAAGCAGTAGAGGTGGCAGTAGCCCTAGTGGAATGAGGTCTGATTCCAGCCGGAATTTCTTTACCATGATGAGAATAGCAAAAGGCAATACAATGTCCAATCCACTTAGAAATAGTTTGTTTCGAAACAGGTTTCCCCTGAGAGCCCAAAGCAAAAGAAACAAACAACTGTTGAGACTGTCTGAACCCTGTAGTTCTGCTCAAATAATAACGCAACTGCCTGTGAATATCCAAAGAGTGCAAAATTTTCTCCCCTTTATTTTGGGGATCAGCATAAAATGTAGGCAAATTAATAGATTGGTTCAAGGCCACATTTGAAACCACTTTAGGCATAAAAGTAGGGTTAGTACGCAGGGATACCCTATCCTTATGAAAAATCAGGAAGGGTTCAACTGCCATTAGAGCCTGTAATTCAGATACCCTTCTAGCAGAAGTAATGGCCAACAAAAAAGCAGTCTTCCAAGACAAAAACTTCAACTCAGATGTAGCTGCAGGCTCAAAAGGAGGTAAAGTGAGTTTTTCCAACACAAAATTGAGATCCCAGGAAGGAGTAGGAGCTCTACGCGGGGGTCTTATGTTCTTTGCCCCTCTAAGAAATTGCTTAAACAAAGGATGAGAGAATAATGGTGGGTCACAGTCATAATGAGCAGAAATGGCTGCAGCATGAACTTTTACAGAGGAGAAAGACAAACCCTTGTCTAATAATTCTGTAAGATACTGAAGTGAAACACTCAAATTAGGCCCTGAAATATCAAAGCTCTTTGCTTTGCTCCAAATAAAAAATCTCCTCCATTTATCAGCATAAACTTTCCTTGTACTAGGCCTTCTGGCCTCCAAAATGACATTCAAAACTTGTTGAGGAAGCTGCGACCCTCCAGGTTTTAGAACAGAATATGCCAGGCCGTCAGATGCAGGGACTGTATCCTGACATTGAGGAAATGATTGCCTGCCTGGGACAAAAGTTGTGGAGTTGATGGCAAAGGCCAAGGAGGCTCCCGTACTAAACTCCTCAGTAGAGGGTACCAGTGCTGCCATGGCCAATCTGGAGCTATTAGGATCATGGAGGGCTTGTCCTGTCTGACCTTCAAGAGCACCTTGGGAAGGAGAGGCAGAGGAGGAAAGGCATAGACGTGAAGATTGTTCCAACTGAATGATAGAGCATCCACTTTCCAAGCTTTTGGATGAAACATCTTGGTGCAAAACTTTGGCAACTGGAAATTTAGTGGAGAAGCGAACAGATCTATGTCTGGAGTCCCCCAAATCACGGTCAACTGTCGAAATACATGAGGATCCAACTTCCACTCGTGGGGATCCACCATCTGTCTGCTCAAAACATCCGCTAAGGAGTTCTGTGCTCCTGGCAGAAACCTTGCCTGAAGAGTGAGGTGCAAACTGAGAGCAGTCTCCCACAAAATCATAGCTTGCCTGCAAAGAGGGTACGAATGGGTTCCCCCTTGCTTGTTGATGTACCACATGACAGTTGTGTTGTCTGTTTGAATCAACACTTGTCCTGGGTGAAGTAGATCCTTGAAAGCCATCAATGCAAATTGGACCGCTAACATCTCCTTCAAGTTGATATGCAAATGTTGAAGTCTGGCAGGCCACGTGTCTTGAACCCATTTTCCATTGAGGTGTGCTCCCCAAGCCTTGTCTGAGGCATCTGTCGTTAAGATCGGACTCGCCCCTGGTCGGGTCACAGAGAGTCCCTTGTTTAGGTGACATTCCTGAGCCCACCGCAAAAATTCCTTTTGAATGCAAGGTATTATCTGAATGACAGTGTCCAAATCGTGGCAGTGTTGAGTCCATACACTTTTGAGATACCATTGTAGCTTCCTCATATGCAGTTTGGCATTGGGAAGCACCAGAATACAAGATGCCATGAACCCCAAGGCTTGAAGGACTGTCCTTGCAGTCAGCCTGGACCGTAGAGACAATTGTTGGAAGTAAAGTGTAAGATTTCTTTGCTTGTCCGGGGTCAAAAATGCCATCTGAGAGGCTGTATTCAGTCGCACACCCAGAAAGCACATCTCCTGAGAGGGTACTAGACTGGACTTTGTTTCGTTCACAGAATACCCTAGGCACCTGAACACTGCCATAACATACCGTAGATGGTGAAGTAGCTTGTCTTTGTCTTGAGCAAGAATCAGGCAATCGTCCAAATAAGGATAAATTTGTATTCCTCTTAACCTTAAGAAGGCTATCACTGGAGCCAGAACCTTTGTGAACACCCTGGGCGCAGTAGATAAGCCAAAGGGCAATGCAGAGAACTGATAATGTAAAGTCCCAGCCCGAAAACGCAGGAATCTCCTGCAAATGGGCCTGATAGGAATATGAAGATAAGCCTCTTTGAGATCCAGAGTTACCATCCAGTGATCTTTGCCTAACAGAGGCAGAAGTTGTTGCAAAGTCAACATTTTGAATTTTGGAATGTCCAGGTATGTGTTGAGGATAGACAAATCCAAAATTGGCCTCCAAGTGTTTCCTTTCTTTGGTACAAGAAACAGGCGAGAATAAAATCCTAGGCCCACTTCTGACAGAGGGACCTGCTGTATAGCCCCATTTGAAGAAGTAAAGAAATCTGTTTGTGAGCCTCCGCCCTTTGCTGAGGAGGAACGTCTGGCATGCCTTTGAAAGGAGGCAATGTGTGGAAATAAAACTTGTAGCCTCGGTCTATAATGTCCAACACCCATTTGTCCTGGGTGACTAAAAACCAATTTTGTCTGAAAAGTGCCAACTTTCCTCCCAGAGGAGCTGCCAGACAGGAAGGATCTGGCAGCTGAAGATGCAGGTCATTGGGTCTGCTTACGAAAGGACTGGCCCCTGCCCTCACCTGTAGATTGTGCAGGGGAACTCCACGTCCTAGGCCTGAAAGAACCCTGAGCTCTGCCCCTACCACGTCTAGATCTGCCCCTAGACTGTAAATCAGAAGAAGGGTAAGCCCATCCCTTAGTAGGCCAATTTCTGCTAAACTGAGGGGGCTGCACCTGCAAAAAATCCTTAACAGTCTGCATAGACTTAGCTTTGTCTTCCATTTTCTTCAAGACTAATTCCACAGGAGTACCAAACAAAACTTCAGACTGAAGGGGAGCATCCAAAATCCGAGCTTTAACATGCTCTGACAAGTTCTGATCCTTAAGCCAGGCGTGCCTACGAATAACTGATCCAGTGGCAGCCACCCTGGAAGAAGCCTGTAAAGCATCAAAACCACACTGCAAAGAATGCTTACCCACCTGATCAGAGGCATGCACCAAATCCTGTAATTCCTTACACTCTATGCCCTCTGCCAAAGCATCTACCTTAGATTTTAACTGAGTAAGGAGAAAATTCTGGTACTTCAGCATATGAAACTGGCAATTCAAAGCCCTCATTGCAAGAGTGGAAGAGGTATACACTTTTTTACCCCACCTATCCAAAGCTCTAGAATCTTTATCCATAGGAATGGGATTCTTTACAACAGAAGCCCTGACACCCTTAGGTCCCTGGCTAACAGTTTCTGGGTCAGCCCTTGGGCTCTTATACAAATATTTATGAGCCTCTGGTACTCTGTAATACCTATCTGGTTTAACCGGTGCAGGAGGCAAAGAGTCTGGATTAAGGGAAGCCTCAGAGAAAACATCCTGAACAACATCCAAAACAGGAGGTATAGCCAAGGGCCTATGTTGTGGTAAAAACAAAAATTCCCTAAGCCTCTTTCGGGAATCTGAGAAATCCTGACCTTCCCATTTAAAATGCTCCCTCATAGAATGCAGGGTTTCTGAAAAAGAAAAATCCTCTGGAGGAGAAGCAGAAGGACTAGAATCCTCTGCGTCTGAATCAGAATAAGGAGGAAAATCCTGAATGTCTTCAGCCGAAGACTCTGAGTAATCTGAAGAATGTTCCAAACCTTCCACCTCTGGCTCCACCCTAGGCCTCTTATCTGGAGGGGGCATAGAACCTCTGATTAAGCTAATCAAATCTTCTGCCATTTTAAGCATGTGTTTCTTAGGTATAGAACCTGCAGAACTAGGACTGACACCAGAGGAAGACAAACCAGGCCTGACCTTGGAAGGTACCTTAGAGACAGAAGGGGAAGGCCTAACCACCTTATGCAAAGAAGGGAGTACAGTAACCTGAGAGGCCCCCTCAGCCTGACCCGACTCCTGGGAGGCCACATCTTGCAATATTAAAGGCTCCCCCTGAGACTCAGCCGAAACCTCGGCTGGATCCACAGATTCCACCGTAGTTTCTAAAGAACCGGCGTCCAGAATGGACGACTCATCCTGCTTGGACTTTAACGATTTTTCCTTGCGCTTCTTAGCGGTAGCGGGCATCGGAGGATCCGACGGCATATTGTAATTACACCGCTTACCGAAGACAAGCCTAGCGCAATCTAACCTACGTTTAATGGTGCGCTTATTAAACCTAGCACAAAAGCGACACCCGACTACGTCGTGCTCAGGCCCCAAACAAGGAATACAGAGAGAGTGGTAATCCCTATGAGGTATCTGTTTCCCACAAGAAATACAATTATTCACTTTTTCTGACATCCGGATTTAACTGAGGCAAGAAAAGACAAAAATATTCCCCAACGGGGTACTTAGCCCAACTTGGTTTTCGGTCTGAAACTCAGAATACGAAAATTTCAGGACGCCGAACGGCACTTGCAAACGCTGCTTCTGCTTCGGACCATGCGGCAAGAAAGACTGAGGATATGACGTCGGTCATGCGCTTTAGTACCACGGCGTACTGACGTCAGATCTGAGCGACCATGACCGACGCCAGCCTAACACTTTGGTATTCGGGCCGACCGAGGACAGCGGACTACCCACAGGTTATGACTGCAGCAATGTGAGATGAAGAACATCTCTGTCCTTATGAAAGGTCAAATACGGAGGTTTAATGGACAGAGCTTGAAGTTCTGATACTCTTCTGGCCGATGTAATGGCTATTAGAAACGCCGTCTTCCAAGATAAGAATTTCAATTCACAGGTGGCAGCTGGTTCCAAGGGCGGGGAAGTGATGGCTTGTAGTACAAGGTTTAGATCCCATGGCATGACAGGTTCTGAAACCGGGGGGGTGAAGTAATTAAGCGTCTTTCAAGAAGGCCTTACAGAGTTTATGGCCCATAAGAGAGGGCTCGTAAGATGTGTGAAAATTGGAAATTGCAGCCAGCTGCACCTTAACCGTAGCGGGCGCGGAGCCCTGACGGAAAAGCATGGCTAAAAAATATAAGACCGACGGAATTGGGGCTGTGAAGGGGTCCAAACCTTGGGCCTGAGCCCAAATAGAGAATCTCTTCCATTTGCTGGAATAAATCCTTCTGGTGGAAGACTTATGAGATGAAGACAAGATGTGTACCACCTCAGGTGAAAAGAAATGTCATCTAACTAGTGATGGAAGTGGAGCAGCCAGGCTGTCAACCTGAGGGTTCGCAGGGATGGATGGAGTTGTCCTGACATGTGAATCAGGAGGTCTGGCACTGGGTCCACAGTCCAAGGACCGTCCACTGCGTATTGCTGAAGAAAGGGGAACCATACTTTTCGAGGCCAGTGTGGAGCAACAAGAATCATCCTGCTTCCCAAGGATATGGCTTTCTGAATCACTCTTGGTAAGAGGAAATGGAGGAAAAGTGTAGACCAGACCGGGGGACCAATCGTGGACTAGAGCATCCCTGGGCGACTCCCCTTGTGGGGGGATCAGTGTTAAGCACTTGCTGCATTTGGCATTGAGGGGACTGGTGAAGAGATCGCAGCAAGGCTGACCCCACCTGTCGAAAATTTGAACCCCCACTCGGTTGTTCAGGGACCACTCGTAAGGCATCAGAATAGCTCTGCTCAGCCTGTCCGCTATCACATTGGACTTTCCCGGAATATGTGTTGCCATTAAAAACCATTGGGAAGATACTGCCCAATGCCACACTCGCATCCTCTCTGCAGAAGGGATACGACTTGGTTCCCCCCTGCTTGTTCAGGTACCACACTACAGACATGCTGTCCGAGTGAATTGCAATCGCTCCCAGAGGTAGAGAGTTTTGGAGCGCTCGCAATGCTAGAAACACCGCTCTCATCTCCAGAACATTGATGCGCAGGTGTACCTTGTGATCTTGCCACGTGCCTTGGACCATCCTGCCAAGATAATGCCCCCCCCCCCAATCTGGGAGGCGTCTGTGGTCACCGTGGCCACTGGAGACATAGGAATCAAGCTCCTCCCTTTGTCCAGATTGGAGGAACGTAGCCACCAGCGGTGGTCCTGTTTGCACCATTCCATGAGGTATCAAGTGGGAAAGAAGAAGTTTCTGAAACGACCATTGGACCGAAAGGAGCCATTGTAGGATCCGCATGTGTAACCTGGCCAGAGGCACCATCATGATGTTGGTGGCCATGGAACCCAAAAGCTGGAGAACTAACCTGGCTTGAACTCATTTGAGGGGCAACAGTGCGTGGATCTGAGACTGCAGCACTCTTATTCTCTCGTGGCAGAAAGGCCGGCATTTGAATAGAGTCTAGCTCTGCGCCTATAAAAACAACATGCTGTGAGGGCAGCAAGGCAGACTTTTCCCAGTTCAAAGTAATTCCTAGTTGTTGACAAAGTGCAATGGTAGCCTCCCTGGCTTGAAAGAGGAGATGCCTGGTGGGGGCGGTGAGAAGCCAGTCGTCCAGATATGGAAACACCTGGAATCCCTGATGTCTCAGGTGAGCTGTCATCACTGCCAAACACTTCGTAAACACCCTGGGGGCTGTGGTGAGACCAAAGGGCAGGACACGAAACTGGAAGTGACTGGCTCCCAGCCGGAAGCCTAAGTGACTTCTGGATGCCTTGTCCATTTTGATGTGGTAGTAGGCATCCTTAAGATCGATGGAGCACATCCATACTCATTTTTCCAGCAATGGAAAAATGGACTGAAGCATGACCATTCAAAACTTGGACTTCAGAACTTAGTGATTCAGTCGACTGAGACCCAGGATGGGTTTTGGGTCCCCTGTTCTTTTCGGCACCAAAAAAAGTCTTGAGTAAGTTCCTGATCCGACTTGGTCTGAGGGGACTGGTTGGATGACTCCTTTTTCTAGCAGCTTTGCAACTTCGAGTGCTGCTTGATCCCATTGACTGGGTGGGACGTCTGGGATTCTTCTGACTGGGAGGGGGTGCTAATAAAAAGGGGATAGTGTAACCTCCAGTAACTATTCGAAGCACCCAACGATCCTGGGCGATGCTTTCCCAGGCTTCCGGGTGCAACAAAATTCGGCCCCCGATGGGCTCCGGAACAGCACAGTCGGGCAACACCTCAGGAATGCTGAAAGGAAAATCCGCGAAAGAAATCGGGGTCTCCCGAGTTACGGGGGCCTCCTCTGCCTCTAGGATGGCATCTTCCAGAATAATTTTCCCCTCCTCTGCCTCTGGAGGGGGACTCACCTTGAGCTGCAGGGAAGGACCTCTGAGACTTCTTGAACCACATTTTACCTCCTCTCTGAGCCTTGGGGTAAGGCCTAGAAGGGAGAGAGAAATGGGCCCCTACAGCAGATAGGGTCTTTCCCTCCTGTTCGCATCTGGCGAGGGTGTCTTTCACTTTGGTCCCGAAGAGAGTGGACCCATCAAAAGGGGCGTCAGTGAAGGAAGACTTAAAGGCCTCCGCGAAATCACACAGGCACATCCAGGCTTGCCTTCTGAGAGCTACACCTGAGCTAGCTGCGCTACTCGCCCCTTCGGCTGCATAAGATATGAGCCTCATGGACGAGTTGACAATGGAACCAAGGGTAGACAACTGGGCGTTAACAGTCTGCGCTACCGCCTCAGACATGTTACCCATCAGAGTATCTTCTAGCTCCTTAAGGAGATCTCTTTGGAGCTGAGTGAAATGGCAAAAGTAAATCATCGACCACAAGGTAAAGGTCACCGAAGACAGGGTACGCTTCCCATACCGGTCCATACTCCTGGACTCCTTGTTAGGAGGATGGACGGAAGAAGAAGAAGCCTCTGCGACTTCCTGCTGAGTGGCTGCTGCCACCACCAAGGCATCTACCTAAACCCCTTTTGTCAGGAACTCTTTCCCTGGGGGAGCAGAAAGGAACTTATTTGGACGTCTGGGCAACGGTTCCACGGAATCAGGTTTCTCCCACACCCTTTGACAAATCAAATCCAGGAGTCAAAGTGTGGAGACACCCAGGAGGCGGAGGTTTGAGCTCCGAAGGCCTTGAGGAATACCGACTCCTCCTCAGAGGGGGGTCTTAGAAAGCCAGTCACCTCTCTGCCTCAAAATCTCCAGGATGTTGGAGAAAGAGACGTCATCGGAGGATGACTTGGGGGACCCCTCTGACTCCTCGAAGTCGGTATCGGAAGTGAGGGACTCGTCCTGGGAGTCTTATGTGCTTCCTCTTGCACAACTTCTTTCTAGGGGGCTCCTCAGGCACCTACTCTGAGGGGCCCTCAGAAAGTAGGGGACCGCTCAAGGGGGTATCCCCAGACCTTCGGGCTTCACCATCCATGGATAGGGGGGCGTCAGAGGCTCTAGCCGGGGTGAAGGGGGACAGAGTGACCGATCCAGGTAACGTAACTGATGATCTGGCCAGTGCGCACCTCATGGCCTCGAAGGCAGGTCCCCCCGAATCAGAGGACCGACCTGTCTCCGAGACCATGACCGGAGTTGAGAAACCCCGAGCCGATGCACTGAAGAGGAGGCTCGGAGCCGACAGGAGTACCGAGGTATCCCCCTCGGGTCCGACTGAGGAAACCAGAGTACCGAAACCAGAGGACGGAACCAACATGGTTGGAGCAGATGCTGGCTCCAATAAACTCACATGGGGTATCGGAGCCGACACAAGAACATCACTCGTCACGGAGCACTCCAGCTCCGACACATGGGTGCTCGGAGGAGGAATCATCGGTACCAGGATAGGGACTGGCTCTGGAGCCGACTGGGTTGGAGCCAAAAACAGTTGTGCTAACACTGGTGACTCCAGGAGCCTCTGGACCACCCTATCCACATCCAAATCAGACAGTCTAGAGGATTTGGAAGAAATAGGAGGAAATCGGGATCTCCTACCTGGAGACTCATGCCTGACACTGGGTGACTTGACTCCAAATAGGTTCCAATAATATCGGAGCCGAGGTCGACTCCAGTACAACAGACACCTCCTGCGGCCCCAAGGACAATGGAGCCGAGGAGGTAGTATCCATTTTCGAAACCTTCTCCTGAGGCCCAGAGGACAATGGACCCAAGGAGGAAGTATCCATTATCGAAGCTTTCTCCTCCTGGCCCCGAGGACAATGGAGCCGAGGAGACAGTAACCACTTTTAAAACCTTCTCTGGGGGCTCCAAAGAGGCAGACGGAGCCAGAGATCTTTTCTTGGCCTTAGAAGGCTTAGACTTAGCACTAGAAGAAGAAGAAGAATCTAAGGCCTCCTCAAAGGAGGGCTTAATCAGGCCCTTCAAAATCAGCTTATTTTTTCTTTCCTGCAGTACCCTAGGGCTAAAAACGTGGCAAAAACTGCAGGACTCTTGCAGGTGAATAGCACCAAGACAATAAACACAGATGGAATACCCATCTGTAATGGACATTTTGTAGCCACATTTGGTACACTTCTTAAACCCGGAGGGTTTATGTTCTTTCTGCTCTTTAGACATGGTAAGCAACCGCACACTCTCTCAACCAACAACGACAGACACAAGAGGAAGGCGGGAAAACCAAATAACAGTAACGGCCAAGGAAACTCTAAATTAAACGTTTCTTTGGAGGGAAACTAACTACCGACAATAGCAAATCCACCACAGAATTACACAAGGGAACAACACTGGAGAGGACTAGGTCCTCTAACTTAAATGGGCCTATCCCACAAAACAGAGGGATACCACAAAAAACACACTACTCACAATGCTCACAATGAAACTTGTCAAAAAGAGAAGACTAGCTATTAAAATAGCTTTTACAAGACAACAGACTACTAAAATACTTAGAAAAAGTATTTGAAAGGATACTTAGCCACAGCCAAGCGAGACCACGTCCTAACTCTACGAGCGGCAAACAAGATCTGGGGCTAGGGTGAGGTGCATCTAGGGATACCGGGTTAGCAGAGCCAATTAGAGACTTCGTGCTAGAGAAATAGTTGGCCGATTCTCGGCTCCGAACCCGTGTGTAAAGAATGTAGGCGAGAGAGGTCCACATAACATCTAATGTTTTTTCAGTCTGCATTAACTCATGGGACAGAATCCCCAGCTACCATTCATCCCAGTAAATCCATGGAAGGATATTCAGGAGGATGGTGGAGCTAAAGGAAGCATGGGACTAGACTGTAGACGCAGCTTATAATGTGCGACAAATGTATGAACAGCAGACCAAGTAGCCACAGTACAAATGTCATGTATGAACACTCTGGCAAAGAAAACTGTAGAAGCTGCGACTGGTCTGCTGGAAGTAGGCTTTATGTTTGTGAGGTACAGAAGGTACCTTTACTTTGTACACAAAAGTACAAAGTGAAGATAATGTAATTTTAGGAACACCATGTCCCAGTTTGACCTTGGAAAAGGAGACAACTGATCAGATTTCCTAAAACATTTGGTATGATACAAACAAAATCTCAACTGATGATGAGCATCCAGTCAATGTAAAGTATATTCTACTTATATCAAGAAATTTGGAAAGAATACTGGTACGTTGATGGTCTGATTCAAGGCAACTTATGAGGCCTCTTTGGGGAGAAGACTACTGTTATTTCAAATTGAAACCATATCCTTATGGAAAATCAAATAAGGAGGTTTGACATGAGAAGGCTTGCAGCTCTGGAAATCCTCCTATTTGAAATAGCTACCACCAGGAAAATAGTCTTCCATCATATGAATTTTAGCTCCACTGAAGCGGTCGGGTTCACTGGGTGGGGGGGGGGGTTCTCTAGTCAGGGCCTGAGGCAATAAAGTAATGTCCTAAAGAAGAACTAAGTTGCTGAAAGGTGGTCTAAGATGGAAAGTTTGAACAATGACTGGAATTGGTACTGGAGGCACTCGAACCTACGTAGACTACAGTGGCTCGTCTCACACTCAGGATATTGGAAAAACTGGCTGGGACACAGCGCGATTTAGTTAATTCACCCGTTAACTGCTGTAAAACGCAAATACTGCCCTTAGCAGTGTCAGCTATGTTAACTTCTGGGTTAATAAGCTCTGGCTACCATTTATTGGTTTAGCTGCTGCAGTCTCCACAGAGACCCAATAAAATGTTCAACCAGAGTAAAATGAACAAAAAACAGTGGACACCAAAAGCAGGAAGAACTTAAAAAGCAACTAGTAAATCCACCAAGGAGGCTTGTAGCAAGCATGACAACTCCAGAAAGGAAACCAAGGAGTGTAAAACCAAAAATATTTTATTTATCCATAATTTATTTATTTGTTTTTTATATCTGCTCTGTAAATATTTGATCTGCTTGACTTGATGCTCTGAAACTAATCTTTATATATATTTTTTGTATAATTTTGTATAATTCAAAATGATGTTAATTTTGGGGCTTTCCCCCCAGGCCTCCACTGAAAAAAAGGTACATGCCCAGACAGACAAACCCAGTTAACAAATGTCAAATAAATAAATAAAATAAAGTAGTCATCAATCCCAGTACGTGAAGGATCAGTCTTGCTGGTTGCTTTGAATAGGGGAGAACTTCTGAAGCTCGCCAACACAATTTGAGTAGTAGTGAACAGCTGGCACAATATGAATTCTATTGTCTGGACTGAGGTCACTTGGCTTTTCTTCAAATTGACAATAAAACCTCTTTAGTGACACAGTTGAAGCTAGGAGTCCCTGGCCCAAATGTGTACATCTCCCCTGGGAGCAGTGATGGTAGAGATGTCACAGTACAGGAACGCCCAGAATCCTTGCAGCCTGAGATTTGCTGCAAACATTGCCATGCATGTGATAAACACCTGAGGGCGGCACCAAGACCAAATGGCAGCTCACTGAACTGGAAACGACTGTCCATCTTCAATGAGGGACTGCTGAGGGGATTCCATATGCCTCCTTTTACAAGATCATTTTTAATGCTTCTCCAAGGTGGGGAGCTCCAAAGATGGCTAGGAAGCAGAAGACGAACGCGGCTGACAAGTGTCCTTGATTCTTATTTTATTTATTTTTTTACTTAACATCTGTTTAATGGGAAAGTCCGACTTGGAACAAAGCCAAATTTCAGCGGAGGCTCAGGGAGAAACACCCCAGATCCATGTCTTTTTAATGTGGGAGGAAACCAGAGCACCCGGAGGAAACCCACACGAATGCAGGGAGGATATGCAGGCACAGAAGGCACTCCAGTGGAGAATTGAACCACAGAACCTCTTGCTGTGAGATGACAACGCTACCGCTGTACCACTGCGCCGTCCAGTGCGCCTTATGGGAACTGACTATCCCTGTCAGACAGGACAACTGGATGAAGGGAACCAACTGAAAATGAGAGTCCTCTCTAGATTTAGAGAACACCATTTGAAAACCTCAAAGGCTGAAACAAAAGTCTAACCCAAGGAAAGGCCTCTAGGATCCAGAGAACCCAAAATAGGAACCTCTCAGGATCCAGTCTGGCTTAACATCGAAGATGAACTATCCAAAGTCAATGCAACCAGGAAAAGAGATGGCTCCAACAGTCGTGGAATCTATCCTGACCCCAGAGCACAAACTCTGTCCTCAAGGCTCTGAGACCTCTCTAACATCTGATGCAGGGGTCGAGTGGGTAAAGGAAACCATTTGAATTAATGCTAACCAGGCTATCGGCTCCAATAACAGCATCCTTTGTGAAACACTTGGGTCCCTGATCACTGGATCCAAATGCCAGACCTAAGGAGGGGATAAAAGAATGACAGGTCATCAGATTCAGACATGGCACCACCAGCTCAATTTGGGTCCTCAGAAAACTTCTGTACCATTCTGTCAACACTGGCTTCAGACTTGTTGTGTCTTTCGGCTTTTCCCGATTAGGGGTCGCCACAGCGGAACTCCAGTCCACTAATGATTGGCAGTAGATTTTTACAAGCAGAGTTGCCAGCCCTGACGCACAACCTTCAACGAAGGTACGCCCATTCACACGTCTCCACACAGAAGACGCTTTAGCTGAGAATCGAACAGGACAACGTCTTACTGTGAGGTGACAATGCTACCGCAGCCCCACCACTGCAGTAATGTGAAAGGGCCTAAAGGTTGACTCAACAGAAGGGGCCCTGGATGGTTGATGAGTCGATATCTCCTGCAAACTAGGAGACTGCAGTCAAAGACTGGCTGGCTCCACAAAAAAACCTCAGAGGAGGAGTAGGGTATTGGATCCAAATAGATTTCAACACAGGAATCTAATTTGATAACCTTAGTGCTTTAGAAATTAGCCCTAAGAGACAAGAAAGGTCAGAAGATCTTTTACAAATCCCTCCCTTTTCTTTCTCTTTTTGACTCTGTTTTTCTTTGAAAGGTTTGGGCTTGTCCTTACATTTCTTATCACATTTTCTTATCAGAAGGGGATGCAGGGGCTGAAACAGATGGTGTTGTTTCTCCTGCTGTGGCAGGGTGAAAGCCCTTCAAAACTAAATTTATTATGTTGATCTGAGACAGCTTTATCCCCCAAATGAAGTGCATGACAAAACATGTTACATTTAAACGTGCCACTCCCAAACAGTATACACAGAGACAGTGAAGATCCTTGGAGGGCTGACAAGGAGTGCCCGTAATAATTGCACTTTTTGAACTAAAAGCCTTGTCACTCATGGTGCGAGAAAGTACAGTTGTGTACCTACCACAAATGTAGATGTTCGAGTGTATTCACTATTGTAGTCATTACACTTGGGTTATCCTGCTGGCAGGCTACCCGCAGTCGGCCAGAATTCCAAAGTCTAGGTCCGGCGTCGGCTGCTGTCGCCTCCTCCCTGACGTCAGAGTGCCAGGGATATAAAAGATGCAGCTGACACCATTTTCTTCAGTTTTTCTTGCCCCAGATGTCAGGTGCCCCCCTATAGGAAGGCTACAAAAAAGATTTATGCCAATAAGTATGCATGCACAACAATAACATTTCCTTCATCTACAAGCAAATACACCATATAGGTTGTACAGGATAGAGAAGTACAGAAAAGTCCCAGCAAAGAAAGGGGGATAGTGGGAGGGTAACCTGGA
Organism: Protopterus annectens; assembly: GCF_019279795.1. Lineage (NCBI taxonomy): Eukaryota > Metazoa > Chordata > Ceratodontiformes > Protopteridae > Protopterus > Protopterus annectens. Next base: position 772,914,148 of record NC_056743.1, on the reverse strand, counting down.
CTGCAACAGTGAATACACTCGAACATCCACATTTATGGTAGGTACACAACTGTACTATGTTCGTGTTTCACTGTTGCAGTCATTACACTTGGGTTGACTCCCAAAGCTGAGGTTGGGTGGCTGGGTCTAAATAGGATTAGGAGAGGCTATAAGGCCCTGCAGAACTGCAGTGGCGAAGCCTGCTCTAGATTTAGAGTAGAGAGGTAAATGGTGGTGCTTGGTAAAAGTGTGCACTGAACTCCAAGTTGCAGCCTCTAAAATGTCTTTGGTTGGTACTCCTCTGAGGAAGGCTTCTGAAGTGGCTGCTGCTCTGGTAGAATGTGGCCTAATGCCCTTAGGCACTGATTTCCCATGTTGTGAATAGCAGAAGCGAATGCAGTGGCCTATCCATTTTGAAATTGTCTGCTTTGAGATAGCCTTTTCTTGTGATCTTGCAGCATAAGCCACCAAAACTTGCTCAGTCTTTCTGAAAGCTTTAGTTCTGTCCAAGTAGAAGCGTAGTTGTCTGTGTATGTCCAAAGAATGCAGGAGTCTCTCACCCTTATTCTGTGGATTTGGATAAAAGGTGGGCAAATGAATTGTTTGATTAACGGTCACACTGGACACTACCTTAGGCATAAAAGTAGGGTTTTTCCTCAGAGAAACCCTGTCTTGATGAGAAATGATGAAAGGCTCCACAGCCATGAGTGCCTGTAACTCTGAGACTCGTCTTGCAGAGGTTATTGCTAGTAGCAGAGCTGTTTTCCATGATAAGAACTTTATTTCAGCTGTGTTGGCTGGCTCAAAAGGTGGCAGTGTTAGTTTTTCCAAAACAAAATTGAGATCCCATGCAGGCATTGGTGCTCTCCTTGGGGGTCTTATGTTTTTGACCCCTCTGAGGTACTGTCTTAGCAATGGATGTGAAAAAATAGGTGGTTCCGTATTGTAATGAGCAGAAATGGCAGAGGCATGGATTTTAATTGATGAAAAAGATAGGCCTTTGTCCAGCATCTCAAGTTAGATATTGTAAAATCTGAGGAATATTTGGTACAATCGTGTCAACTCCTTGTGCCTGGTTCCAGGCACAGAATCTCTTCCATTTTTCTGCATAAGATTTTCTGGTAGAGGGCCTCCTGGCCTCCAAAATAACATCCATCACTGCTTTAGAGAGAGTTGTGTTATGAATGGCTACATTATCCGCCATGCTGCCAGATTTAGGGTCCAGAGTTGGCTGTGCCAAATATGACTGTTTCGTTGAGTCAGTAAATGAGGAATCAGAGGTAATGTCCAGGCTGGGCCTTGAGACAAGCTCTTTAGGATTGGATACCAGTGCTGGCAGGGCCAGTCTGGGGCAATCAGAATAATTTTTGGCTTCTCTTGTCTGACCTTTAGGAGTACCTTGGGGAGGAGAGGCAGAGGAGGAAAGGCATACACTGTAAGGTTTTTCCAGCTGAATGATAGACCATCCACTTTACATGCTTGCTTGTGATAAGTCCTTGTGCAGAATCTTTGTAGCTGGCAGTTGTGAAGGTAGGCAAATAGATCTATGTGCGGGCATCCCCATTTCTTTGTTATCATGCTGAAGACTTGTGGATCCAGTTGCCACTCATGGGGATCTGTGAGGTTTCTGCTTAGTTTGTCTGCCAGAGTATTTTTCTTTCCTGGCAGGAATTGTGCTTGCAGGTGTGCCTGGTAAGTCAATGCTGTGTCCCACAAAGTCATGGCTTGTCTGCAGAGGGGGTAGGAATGTGCGTCTCCTTGCTTATTTATGTACCACATGACTGTAGTATTGTCCGTCTTTATCAGAAGTTGTCCTGGAAGAAGCAGATCCCTGAAAGCTGTTAGGGCATTCTGAACAGCCAGCATCTCTTTTTGATTGATATGAAGATGCATTAGGCTTGTGGACCATGTGCCATGAAAACATTTTTCTGCCATGTGTGCCCCCCAGGCATAGTCTGATGCATCTGTTGTTATTGACTGACTGGCTGTGGGTAGGGTGAATGGCTGTCCCTTGTTGTGGTGACAGGCCTGTGCCCACCATCAAAATTCCTGTTGCAGGCAAGGAATGAGGGTTATTAATGTTTCCAGGCTGCGGCAATGTTGAGTCCAAACACTTTTTAGATACCATTGTAGTTTCCTCATATGCAGTCTGGCATATGGAATTAGAAGAATGCAAGATGCCATGAAGCCCAAAGCCTGCAGAATTTTTCTTGCAGATAACTGGGACTTTGTTGCCAACATTTTGAAGTAAGAAGTCAGTTGCTTTTGTTTGTCTGGTGTGAGATAAGCCATCTGGGCAGTTGTATTTAAGCTTGCACCCAGGAATATTATCTCTTGAGAGGGTACTAGTTTTGATTTATTTTCGTTTACTGTGTACCCTAGGCAATGTAGTAATCTTTTTACAAACACCAGATGTTTCAGTAGAATCTCCTTGTTCCCTGCTTGAATAAGGCAGTCGTCCAAGTAGGGATATATTTGAATTCCTCTTTGTCTGCGGAAGGCAATTACTGGTGCCAAGCATTTTTTGAAGACCCTGGGCGCATTAGATTAGCCAAAGGGCAGCGCAGAGAGTGGGTAGTGCATTGAGCCAGCTATGAATCAGAGGTATCTTCTGCAAGATTGTCTGATTGGAACATGCAGGTATGCCTCCTTTAGGTCCAAAGTTACAAGCCAAGCCTTGTTGCCCAACATGGGCAGAAGTTACTGCAGAGTTAACATTTTGAATTTTTGGAACTTCCAGAAAAGTGTTTAGAATAGACAGGTCCAGTATTGGTCTCCAGGCTTTGTCCTTTCTGGGTACCAAGAAGAGTCTCGAGTAAAATCCTTGTCCCTGCTCCTGAAGTGGTACTTGCTGAATGGCCCCCATGTCCATGAGGGAAGAAACTTGCTTTTGTGCCTCTGCCCATTGATTGTGTGGCAGTTCTGGCATGCCTCTTGCCTTTCGCAGGGTGTGAAAGTGGAACATGTAGCCTTGAGACACTATATTCAAGACCCATTTGTCCTGGGTAATCATGTGCCAGTTTTGTTGAAAAAGTGCTAGTTTCCCCGCTAAGGAAGCTTCCAAAAGGTAAGTGCTTGGAAGTGGTAGAGGGAAGTCATTGTGACTGTTTCCTACAAGGGTGTGATTGGTCTTCTCCACTTTTGGAGGTAGAAGCACTCCATTGTTTAGGCCTGTATGAGCCTTGGGGCTGGGCTATGCCTCTAGGGTGTCTGTATCTGCCTCTTTGTGGCCTATCTGATACTGGAAAGGACCAATTTTTTGAAGGCCAGTTTCTGCTAAATCTGGGTGGCTGTACCTGTAAGAAATCTTCAACTGTTTGCATAGATTTTGCTTTATCCTCCATTTTCTTCAACACCTCTTCTGCCTTAACACCAAACAAAGTATCATGCTGTAATGGAGCATCTAATAATTTTGCTTTACCATGATCAGGCAGATTCTGTTCCTTTAACCAAGCATGCCTTCTAATCACAGAACCCGTCACAGCGGCCCTACAAGAGGCCTACAAAGAATCAAAACCACATTGCAAAGTATGCTTTCCCACTTGTTCTGCCGCATGCAATAAATCCTGCATTTCCTTGTTGTCTGGACAGTCAGAAGTAGTCAACATTTTTTGTTTTAATAGTGACATTAAGTATTGCTGATATTAAAGCATATGAAATTGACAATTTAAGGCCCTTACGGCCAAAGTAGCTGTAGTGTAAACTTTTTTCCCCCATCTGTCCAGTGCCCTTGAATCTCTATCAGAGGGGACAGGGTTTTTTGCAGTGAAAGTCTTGACACCCTGAGGACCCTGAGAAATGGTCTCTGGGTCAGCTGCAGGGTATTTATATAAAAATGTATGGGAATATGGAACCCTGTAGTATCTGTCTGGCTTAACTGGTGCAGGAGGTATGGAGTCTGGAGACAGGCCAGACTCTGAAAAAACATCATCCACAAAGTCCAGAACAGGGGGAATAGCAAGGTGCCTGTGCTGTGGAAGTAAAAGAAAATCTGAGATTCTGAGTAATCCTGGCTCTCTAAATGGAAATGCTCACTCATGGTATGCAGGGATTCCCCACAAGAGTAATCTTCAGGAGGAGAAGCTGAAGGTAATGATGCTTCAGCATCAGAATCCTCATAGGGAGGAAGAGAGTATCCTACATCAGAGGAAATGGAAACCTGATCTGAAGATTCATATTCAGTCTCTTGCCTAGGCCTCTTATCAGGAGGGGGATGGGAACCCCTGATCAAAGTAATAAGGTCTTCGGACATTTTGAACATTAGTTTTTTAGGCATGGAAGTTTGTCCTGGAGAATGCTGTACTTGTTTCTTTGTCTTTAGAGCTGCTTTAGTCTTTGGCTTTGAAGCTGAAGATGGCTTTACATATAACTGTGTTGGTCTGAAAACCCCCTCAGAAGCCGATGCCTGCACAGCGGCTCCGGACCCATCTGAGGGGACTGTTTCCGAGGATCCAAGACCTTGAGTATCCAAAGGCCCAGTTGGCTCCACGTGGTAGTCAGAAGCAGCCTGTGGCTCTGAGGTAGCGGGTGCCAGGGGCTGCGAAAGCGCCTCAGTGAGAACCGGCAAACCGACGAGTAGCTTAGTGGAAACCTCGTCAGTTTTGGACCTCGGATGTCTATCCTTGTCTTTATCCTTGCGTTTTTTAGAAACTCTGTTCGTCGGTTGTTCCGACGGCATAGTATAATTAAATTTTTGGCCGAAGTAATGAAAGGCAAAATTGTACCAACGCTTGATAGTACGTTGGTTAAATGTAGCACAAAAACGACAACAAGCAACGTCGTGGTCTGGACCTAGGCAAGGTATAAAGTAAGAATGAAAATCCTTATGAGGTATTTGCTTCCCACAAGAAATACAATTATTAACTTTTTCTGACATCGGTCTGGAGCAAGAAAAAAAGTTTCTCCAATGGGTTACTTAGCTTTAATGAAGACTTCAGATATGAAATTCGATTCTGAAAATCTCAGGAGTCGTCCGACTGGCACTTGCGAACTACTTTTGCTTCGGGCACCACGCGGCAAGAAAGACTGAAGAAAATGGCGTTGGCTGCATCTTTTATACCAATGGCGCTCTGACGTCAGGGAGGAGGCAACAGCAACCGACGCCGGACCTAGACTTTGGAATTCTGGCCGACTGCGGGTAGCCTGCCAGCAGGATAACCCAAGTGTAATGACTGCAACAGTGAAACACGATGAACATCCAGTAGTCACAACAGAAAGCACAGACACAACAGCAACAACTGAAAACAAAGGACCCTATGGTAGATAAAGCACACTATATCCAACTCTAGAAGTCCAAAAAAGAAATAAAACTATCAAAAAATAGCCCAAAGATCATGTCGGAGTGCAATAACCAGGAAACAAAATCTAAGATATTGTAAGACGGGAGGGATCATGAGTAGGTGGAAGAATCTTAGCCCTGTATCCGAATGTCTAAAATGTATCAATGTCAGAATCAATATACATATGAGTTGTAGTAGACGGAAAAGACATCAGATCAGCATTGATCAACCTACACTTTTACAACCACTGAAATGTACCCTGCATTCGTGTTTAAAACAATGAAACAACTTCAAAAATGCATTTTGTCTTGAATTAAGAATCTTTCAATTGTCTCTCTGAGGAGTGCAATGAAAGAATAAAGCTTATTTTTTTATTTTGCACTTGTTCAGGCCAGGGTATATTTCTGTGACTTGGTATAAAACACTGCTATGCTACTAAAATTCAGTAGGGATTTAAATGTTTTAACTTTCACACACTGCCACTTTGCAGCAGCCCATTTCAACAGTCTGCTATAGAATGTTCTTATTCTATCACATCTTTCTAGAATGCAGCACTGTATATTTTATCTAAACACTCGCCTGCCCTAGAGTCATCCGCTGCATAATGTCCCAAGATATCATCTATTTTAACACATAAGGGCATCTCTATGCTGCTCTTTTAGATTAATTAAACTGATACTGTCCTTACTCAAAATATGTTGACCCCCTTGCAAAATCTGGAAAAGTTTGCTCCTTTCTGGAGAAAATGCAGGCCCCCTTTTTAAGGCTAAATGCCCACAGTAGAAGAGCACTGAGAGGAAGGGACAAGATAAACACATTACAGTTAAGAACAGAGCTAAACACATATGCTGAAGGCTATATAAAGGGGTATCTCTCCATGCCATCCCATCCCCCATGTCATTCAACAACCACGCAGGTCCATGCAAAACTCAGAGCATGATTATGCAAAACTTACTGTATTAAAATTATTTTGTCACTAGAAGTAGTACTTGAACATTTATATGAATGGCTGTTCCTTTAACATCTCTTTGAAATAGCAGGACATTGTCTATAGTTAAGATGAGTTGTAGTTCACAGAAAAATGCCCAGTCTTAACCTTGTACAACAATACTTTCTGAATAGACCTCTGCATTCATTAAATGAGCTGGGGTGGGGTGCATTACTGGTATTCAATGCTGGTGTAGAAATTAATTTTTATACTGCTTTTTAGGACTGCAGTACTGAGTGAAGCCCTTCAGCGTTTTGCTGACTGGCTCTTTTCCGGAGTTTTAGGAGTGCCCAGTGCCAGCCAAATTGGTAAAGAAAACTTTTGCTCCACAACTTGAGGGGCTGAGGGGTGTCAGATCAAGGCCAGGAATGGCACCGGGCACTAAATGAGCTAGCTATGCCTCATCCTGCACTCTAACAATAAACTATTACTTGTTGGAGATAAAGATTACAATAAATGCTGGAGAAAGGCTCCACTTAAAACTGTGCATCAGGATTCTATTCCTCGCCTCCATGGAATATTACACTGCTATATCATGTGTATGTAAGTGTATCTGTACAGTCTTTGTAAGCTATTTTCCCGTAAATATTGTATTCTGTGTCACTTATAAGTATAATTTCTGTTTCATATTGTTAATGAAACTTTTCCTCCTGGGCCTCCACTGAAAATGGGTTGTATGCAGAGCTGGATTTTCCTGGTAAATAAATGAAAATAAATAAGACAGTTCTGCTAGGATTAGGGCACTGGTTGCTTACATTCAATGTTACTCTGGCTATTTTAAAATACTACTTGACACAAAATCAATTTCTTAATGGACAGTGACTGACAACACTGAACCTGTTTTCCAAATCTCTAGGGAGACAGCAAAATATAGCTACTTTTCCAACAGCAGCCCAGGGGTACTCTATGGGCAACACCTTTAAAACTTGAGAGATGTTGGCTCCTACACAAAACAGAAATGTGGTACGGTTATGTCAAGAATTCATAGCTAAATTTCTTTCCAATAATCATAACAGATGAAGAAAGGGACATACTAGCCTACTGCAAATCTTTCAAGCAACAGATAATTCATCTTTAAAAGAAATTACTGACTTTTTATCGTATATATACTACATTAAATTACTGGTAAGTCACTGTAGCCTTTGGCTAATTTTTTATGATTTTTTAGGTGTTGGTAGGTAGAGAGATAGTATAGTAGTTTGTCTATTCGATAGGCAAACTAGGAACTTTAGTATCCATGGCATGTTGTGCTTTATTAGTAATATATACAGTTACAGTTGCAGACTTATTTTTATTATTTACAAGTTTTAGTAGTTTAGTTTGTAGAAAGGATGAATTCAAAACAATGAAGAATGTTAAGATTGTGTTGGAGGAATGCATTACAATCTTGTATACAATTAAATTAATATAATGGATGAATGTGTCATATCTTTTAAAATAAATATTTTTACAGAAACAGTATACAGACACAGTATAGATAGTTTTAATCTATTAATGTAAATGGGTTAAATAATAACAAAAGGAAATCATTAACGAGATATCTAAAATTAAACCGAGGAGACATTATGTTCTTGCAAGAGACTCACTTGGTAGAAAAAGACATAAGATATTTAAATAACTTAAGTTACAAAATGTTAGCATCTGTTTCTTTTAACAAAACAGAACAGAAACTGATTTACTTTGGAGAAAATCTACTGTAATGCCTAAGGCCATGGAATCTATTAACGATCCCAAAAAATGTATACATTTGTAATAATTAAAAATAACAGCAGACTCTATACACTAGCAAATTTTTACTGGATCCCTGGAACAGGTACAAGAGTGGCTAAAGATCATTTAAACTTACAAAGTCACTGGAAGGGTAGTTTAACTTTAGTAGGAGATTTTAACCATGTATCTAGTACAGAAGATACAGGTGAACAGAAGAAAGCTAAAATTTTGGCATCAGCTAAAGTGCTAAACAGATGGATTAGTAATAATAACTTAGTTGATTTAATAGCAAAAGCAGAAAAGTCACTATTCTTCACTCATTATTCGTATGAGGCACACACTAGAATTGAAAGCATGTATACCTTCATAGATTTACTTAAAGTGAACTATTTTAAAACTATTCCTTGTCCTTTATCTGCTCATAATGCACTATTAATGTATTAATGGATATGACATTTTAGATTTATAGAATCCCAGTATATATGACAATATTAAAAGAAAAAGAATTTAAGAGTTTTCTTAAGGAACAAATCTAGAAACTTTTATCATTGAATGATAATGATCAGGTTAGTAAAGTCATACTATGTGACTCCTTAAAAATGTACATTAAAGATAGAATGGGAAGATGGACCAGTAATTAAAAGAATAGGATAACGAGTTGTTAGAAATACAAGATTAAATACACAAAGTGAGCACAGAACAAGAAAGAAATTAGATAATACTGACTTCATTAAGAAATGAATGACAAAATATTAAACAGTTTTAACATATAAAGTGGAATTAAATGTAGAAAAAAATAAACAGATATGCAATGACTTCAAAAAATCTACATCAATTAGATAATGGAAATAAAATGTTATGCATAATGGCACAAATCAGTAATATTTGAAATCCTTACACTAATAAGCTTACTTCAGACACAGAGGAACTGCTTAATATTTTTTTAAAAAAAATCCATGATGACCTTAAGATAAAAATAATAATCCTAATGATTACAAAATTGACAGATATTTAAAGAAAATGTTGCCAATAAAAATGACAAACAAATATCTCTGCTGAATAAGCCTACTGCCCTAATAGAAGTTAAAGAAACTTTAAAAAAGGGAAAAATAGTAAAGTGTTAGATGGTTTAAGTATAGAATTATACTTTGCTTCTTTTAAGTATTTTGGAATTACTAAGTGACATTTTTCAGGATAATTCAGCATGACAAAATAATTCCTCCCTCATGGAAATTTTCTGTAACCTCAGCAATACTTAAAGAAAAGGATAAGAAGTTAGTTTCCTCATATTGACCTATTTCATTATTAAATGTAGACTACAAACTATGTACGTCCATTTTCACTACAAGATTAAGAGATATAGTAGATTAATAAAGATCAAACAGGATTTACGGTCAATAAATTAATGTACTACTACTACTTCTTTCGGCTTTTCCCGGTTAGGGATCACCACAGTGGACCACCTGTCCACTCATGATTGGCAGTGGAGTTTTACGGTGTCAAGTTGCCAGCCCAGCGCCCAATCTTCCACGGAAGGCACACAAACACATGCACTCATGCCTAGGGCCAATTTAGAGTATCCAATCCACATACAGCATGTCTTTGGGATTTGGGAGGAAACCGGATCACCTGGAGGAAACCCAAGTGACCACAGGGAGGACATGCAGACTCCACACAGAAGGCACTCAGCTGAGGATCGAACCGGAGAACCTCTTGCTATGAGGCGGCAATGCTAACCATTGCACCACCATGGCCGTCTAATAAATTAATGTACTATAATATAAAAAGTGTAGTAACTATATTAGATTTAACAAAAGGAATGAATGAGAAATTGGACCTAATAAGCTCAAATATCAAGACAGCTTTTGATTCTGTAGATTGGAATTACTTGTTTAAAACTTTAGAAGTATTTGCATTTCCAGAACAATTTATTAGAATATTTAAAAAAAATCTATATGGAGACTTCAAAGCAAATGTTAAAATTAGATCTTACAATTGTCAATGATTCACTTTAAACAAAGACACAAAGCAAGGGTGTACCTTGTTCCCTCTACCATTTACATGAATTATCGAACCCTTAACCAACAGTACAAGAAGCAATGAAAACAATGATGAATTCCCACTTAACAGGGATTATCAATCTAAAATACAGCTCTTTGCAGATATTTTACTAACTATAAGAGATTTAAATTATTCAACTGAAGAAATACTTGAGAACATTGAAAAGTTTCAAGAAGTATCACTGCTGAAATTTAATAATGTAAAATTAATTAGTAAACAATAAGTTTAAATATAAATATAATTGGGAAGGAAAACAACTAAAATATTTAGTAATAAAAATCATTCAAGATAAGAGTAAGATTATTAATAATAATTTAAAAAAAATTAATTTAAGTGTCACTTCCTAACAAAAAATGGAACACATATATATATATATATATATATATGGTTCCACTTGAAACCATCGAATGTTCAGAACATCGAAGTTCTAATCATCGAGACCAGAACATCGATGTTCAGAACATCGAAGGTTGAAATTGGAAGTGCCAGGTAAGTAAAACTGGTAAGTTTTGGGTGTATATGCAGGGCAGCAAGGTGCCCTGCATGTTGTGTGTGTGTGCCATCTGAGTGTTGGCATTGCAGGTAGGGTACAGGAAATCTCCCGTTTAGCGCTACCGCATATAGCAGTAAACGGGAGAGTTCCCTTACCCCACTGTAGTGCGATCTTGGAGTTGGAATATTAAAGTGGGGGTGTGGGGGGCACAGCCCCCTACATGGGGGTGCAGGGGGACGAAGCCCCCCTGCATAAAATAGTTTTTGACTGACTGTTTTTCTGTGGTTCACTCTGAACCTTCGATGTTCTGGTCTCGATGATTAGAACTTCGATGTTCTGAACATTCGATGGTTTCAAGTGGAACCATATATAAATATAAATATAAATATAAATATATATATATATATATATATATATATATATATATATTTTTTTTACTTTCGAGGATAGGTTAGTACTTATTAAAATAATTTTATTACCCAATATATATATATATATATATAAAGTGCTACAGAATCCTGAAAGCCCGCAATCCTGAAGACCAAAATCTCAAAAGTTCAAAATAGTGAAAACACACAGGATACCAACACTTACTATATTCCAGCACAAGTACATACAGAAACATATTACCCTTAAACTATATGCAGGGGGCAAGTCCTCTAATACTTCTACCCATATATGTAACTTTTGTAAACTGACATTTTATTTAAACCTCACACATTGTGCCAAATTGTTATGTATTAATATGTATGGACTATATATTTTACTAGTAGATTATTTCCACTATTGTTCCCTGTCATGTATTAATATGTATGGACTATATATTTTACTAGCAGATTATTTCCACTATTGTTCCCTTTCAGTTCTCATCTGTCTGTACTGTAACTTTAAGCTTTACATTTTTCTCAAACTGCCTATTTTGTAACTGGTGCTTTTCTCTATAGGTCTCCACCAGAAAGGAGCTACCACAGCCAGGTCAAACTACCCCAATCAACAAAAGCAATAAACAGATAAATAAAAAAAGTAACAGAAATGGGGTGCTACTAGAGGACAGGGTGGAATTAAATCAGCTGTAGAACATCTGTGTTATGAGCTTACCAAACTTGTGACTTCTGTTGCAGAGGGCGAAATGACCAGCCTGGTTTCCAGAGCTTAATACCTTTTTCCCTTCACACTGAGTAAATGCCCTACCCACAGAGACTTCAGAATAACAATGTAAGGAAATGACATCTATCTATGCTCTCTTTGTATGATCTAAAGCAACAGCACTGACTGGGTTGCAATCAAAGTGATCCCAAAGAAGGCAGTACAACCAGAAGGTCCCCAAGTTGCTGTTTCAGATTACAACCTGATGAGGGAAGAGGCCTGATGTGGCTAAGAGAGAGACAAGGAAGGAAGAAAGGTGATAAGGATACTCACTCAAAACACAGGATCTGACAGAAAGAAGGGGGGCAAGGGAATTGGCATTGCAACACTGAACATACTTGAATGTCTCCAATTATTTAAGTTCCTAACATAACTCTTATTGACATTGTTTACCTGGATAATTTTGGCAGTGGCCCGGGGAGAAAGGCTTCACAAACAAAAGAAGAGAAAATACATATACATAGGTGAAAATTGACATCATATTACAATATACTGCAAATACATACATTAATACAAATATTAACACATATGACACGTGGAATAATACACATATACCACAATTAAACAAAATACATACAATGTCATGTAGCATTGAAACGTGTTACTAGTGTGAGAATTTAATACTCACTCCTAAAGCAAACATCAGAGTGGAAAATATAAACACTGGATAAGATGGAAGACAGGAGATTCCCTACTAGGTGAGGAAAGTAAACCTATATTTTTTGTCTGTGACTGATAGGGCTGCTTTCTGTTTACCTGCCCCATTTTGTTTTCTGTTTAAAGAAATCTGCTTGGCCTGGTGTTTTTGTTCTATGTGACAGATATACATTTAAATTATTTAGGCTGCACACTCATTTTTAAATGGTTAACTGTCTCGAGTGACACAAATACACAGTGAATCTCTGGACCTTTATCTTTTGCTGAAAAGATTTCAAGCCTGCATAAACTAAAGCACTGTTGATAATTCCCCGCTAGTTTTTCCCACCCATCCTCCTCATTGTTGAACTGCTTTTTAAACTTGGTGATTTTAAGCTGCCCACCCTTACTGTAAATTGAGCTTAATAAGCTCCTTCCTTTCTATACTGCTGCTGATGTATTTAATTATTTACTTGCCTTTCCTTGTGCTTATACTGAAAAATGTGCATTTTGCCTCTCATTGTTTGTTCTACTGATTTACTTAAACTCAACTCATTATCTAGCTAGCTGTTGCATAGTGTATTTTTACACCCCAGAATGCACTTGTTTTACATCAAGAGGTCAGTGAATTTTCCATCAAGTGCATTGGGAAGTAGTCTGGTCTGTTTAGGCTGGGGAAACACTTGAGATTTCTGCATGTAGCTTTATTGGCTGGGCAGCTTACTATAGGTTCAAAGGTTCACAGGTGTGTACTAGGCCAATGGCCAAGGAGCCTTTACAAGCCTAGCCCACAGAAGTGCCCTGGCATGATGCCACCATTAGTTCCCCGTGCCTCTATCAAGCACAGCCACTGGAGTGATCCCCAGGGTGAGCTTTCTATTTCCCATCCACTCATCAAGATTTCTCTTGAAAAGGGCCAATGAGGTGCTTTGCTTGACATGTATGGGAAGTCTGTTCTAGAGCATGGGCAGTCTCTGGGTTATGAACCTGTCCTCTCCAGAGTGTTCTGTTAATTGTGGTAATGAAGTTGAGGTCCCTGGAACATGTTGGGTGGAGGGATTGGGATTTCTTTAGATGTAACATTTCTAACAGGGCTGGGTCAGACATGGCTTTGTAAGTCAAGCAGAGATCGCCTCTTAACAGATGATATGAGACAGAGAAAAACTGGAGTTTTTTTAGTCTGTCCATGTAGGGCATGTGTTTAAGGCCTAGGATCCTCCTCATGAGGTACTTTTGTGACCGTTCCAGCTGTTGCAGGTATATAGTGAGGTACATGCCAAATGGGGCATTATACTCGATGACTGGCCTAATGAAGGAAGAGTAGAGAGAGATGATGACCTCTTTCTTTCTGGATGCACAACCCTTGGTAATATGTGCCACATAGAAGGACTTTCTGACCACAGTGGCAATGTGATGGTCAAAGGAGAGGTTGCTGTCAACCTGTGTCAACCTGTGTCCCCAGATCTCGTATAACGCCTTCAGTGTTCACTGGGCTACCATCAATGTGGTAATTTGTTGGAACTGAGTTTTTCCCAAAGGGAATGATAACGCATTTTTTCGCATTAAGCTTAAGGCCATGGTTTCGACACCAGTTATTGGTCTCAGTGAGGACTTTCTGTAGGATGTCTACATCACTTGGGGAGTTAATAATGGCTCCCAGCTTGCAATCGTCAGCGAACTTGGTCAGCCAGAGTCCTTCCTTGTTGACTTGGACTTCTGAGAAGTAGATGCCAAACAGGAGAGGATCCAGGACCGATCCCTGTGGGACTTCACTCGTGACTGGTCAGCAATCTGACTTGGGAGTCCGCTACTTTCACACTGTGGGTTCTATCTGTGAGCCAACTTGCAACCCCACCTAGTGATATAGGGGTTGATGCCTAGTTTAATTCTTTAAATTCTTATTTAATTCAATAATTCTTGAGTGGGGAAGGTATCAAAGGCTTTGTTCAGATTGAGATAGGCTGTATGAACTGCCTTGCCCTCATCCACAGCTCTGGCGACTGACTCAAAGAAGTCAACCAGGTTGAGCAGGCATGACCTACCCTTCACAAAACCAAACTGCGTGGGAGCTAGAGTTTGGAGATTCCCTATATACTTGTTAATTAGATCCATGATGATGTGCTCCATAGCCTTACATATCAGACTAGTCAGGCTAATGGGGCAATAATTCCGAGGGTCTGTAGGCACTCCCCCTTTATGGAGAGGGGATGACTGTAGCAGTGTGCCATTCTGTAAGGACAAAGTGTGAGATGAGGCTGTGATTGAACAGGGCACACACAAGTGGTGTCAGTTTACTTTGTAGTTAATGTAGAATACAGCCAGGGATATTGTCAGGTCCCATGGAAGCTGTATTCTTAGCTGTATTCTTAGCTTTGAACAATGTAGCTTTAACCTGTGCTGCACTAATGCTGGGTGCCCGACATTCTTCCGGTATTGTGAATGGTCCTTTAGGGGGGAAGAGAGCGGTAAAGTTGGCACTGAATCTGTTGGCCAGTACATTGGCAATATCTGTTGGCTCAGTACAGGAGGTACCATTGAGCAGTAACTCAGAGCAAATCTGGGTATTGCTGTGGAGATTCTTGATACAACTGTAGAAAGCTTTGTGGCTGTTTTTAGTGTCTGCCACAATTCTGCCTTCATAGCTATCTTTAGAGGTTTTGATGAGGGATCTCAATTTTTTGTTGAGGCTAATGAGAGAGTTTTTCCAGTCTTAGGACTTCACCTTTTTCCTGCAACAGTTTCTTCTTTCTGTTGTAGTGCTTGTTAATGGCAGGGGACCACCAGATTGGCTTCCTTTTTTTGGAGAGAGCACCTTGGTTCTGTTGGGTTTGGCTAGTTCCATGCATTTATATACATGTTCTTACAGTGCACTGGTGTATGATTCGGTGGTCGTGCACCTATTTTCCATTTGCATGGGTGTCGTGAAGTTAGCCACCTCTGTTTTTAGGAACCCAAAGTCAGCTTTGGAGAAGTTTTTCATGGTGGTTACCTTTGCTGGTGGTGTGGGTGGGATGTGGATTTCCGTGGTAATTAGTTTGTGGTCGGATCTAACCAGGGAGGAATTGATTATTGGTGCTGAGCAATAGTTGCCCATGTTAGTAATAACCAGGCCAAGGATGTTGCTTCCTCTAGTGGGGGTAAGAATGAGCTGGTCTAGCGCATTGGAATTAATGAATTCCAGGAAGCGATGGGCAAGTGTATTGGTGCATGAGTAGTTTTCCCAGTTGATGGGAGGGTAGTTAAAGTCACCCAATATGAGAGTGTTGGATTGGACCCTAATAGTTTCCAAGGTGGTTAGGAACGTGCAGTGAGTCTTGGGACATGGTTGGGGACCTATAGCAGGCTACGACCTGAATTGCCGTCTTACCCATTGTTAGTTGTACCTGAAGCATCTCCAATGCATTATGCTGGGCTATACTAGACTGGAGGTGTACATATCCTTTATGAGTATGGAGACGCCACTGCCTTCGGAGCTTCGGTCCATGTTCTGGGGTTGAAAGGTGTAGAATGAGTTATAGCCTGGTATTGCAGGGGTGCTTTCTTCTGCTTTAAACCAGGTCTCTATTACAGCACACATGTCGATGTTCTCCATTTTGAGGAGTGCTTCAAGTGAGTGGATCTTGAGATTTAGACTTCTAGCGTTGAGCAACATGACCCTCAGATTGCATTTATTTATAGCTGTTATGGTGGTAACATTTATTTATAGCTGTTATGGTGTAATTTGGTCTTTGGAACACCACCTAAAAAGGCACTATAGGGGTGGCAAGAGCCTTAGCCAGTATCCTAAAACCTAGGGGTGACAGATGCATGCCATCTCTGGCAAAGCATCAAGGTCATCCTGTCATCATGTCATCCCAAGCAGACAGATACCGGATCCCCTTAGAATGACACCAGAAACTTAGCCAATTGTTGAAGTCAATCATTTTCTGCTTATACTGCGGTATCATTCTGGGCGACAGTAGGATGCTGCTCAGGGCTAGGGTCATACCTCTCTGAGCCACATAATCCGAGAGCTCCTCCATGTCTCTTTTTATGTAGCCTATGGAGGTGAGTCTCAGGTCATTCACACCCAACATGGACAATGACAGAGTCATACTTGTACTTGTTGTGGAGTGACCTGAGTGTGTGTGTTATGTATCGGATCCTGGCACCCGACAGAGAGCTGACTGTTACCTTCTCCTTATTCAACCTAATGAGTGCGACATCAGTGTGCCTCACTATCGAGTCACCTATGATTAGTGTATTGGGCAAGCTGTTTTGCTTTAGAGTCTTAAGTTGAGTGGTACACTGTGTACATGAACTATTTGTTTTGTGATTTGTGCTGTGTTGTGGTGGTTGAGTGCATTTCTGATTTGGAGGTCTCTGCTGTTTGGGTAGATTTCTACTGAGAGCCTCCGTGAAGGTGGGAGTGCGGTTTGTGTTTTTATGTGAGAGCTGTGATGGTGGGTGTTCTGGATGGCTATGTGTTCTATGTGGTGTGGGTGCAGGTGCTGACCTTCTCCTCTTGACCAGCTATTCTGGTCTTGGCTGGAGAGTGCATGTCTTCCAGTTTAGATATATAAGTTCATCTCTCACAAGTCTGAGTGTTGGGAGGTAAGAGGAGAGAGTTATCTGTGTACATTAGGCAGTTGCTACACTGCCTCAGAATGCCCAAGTTCACCAGGTTAATAGGAGAAAGCACAGGGAACTGACCTTTAGACATGCCAGGAGGGATGGTCATTATTAATAAGTACTGGAGCTTTCCTTATAGGACGTTTAGTACTGTTAGTGCTTATGTGTGCTACAATAATTGCTACAAGATGCCAGATGAAGTGCTAGGCAAATAAGCTACTTAAATGCAAGAGAAGAGAGAACTGGCAATCTAAGGGAAAAACTGAAACACACACTTTCTGGCACCAGTAATAGTTAACCCTAGCTTAGTGGCAACTGCTCAGTGTGCAAACACGGGCTTTTAAAGCAGAAAGGTGAAAGGGAGCTAGAAACCACTCCTCTTGCGGTAGATAGGCTAACTAGTGTTTACCACTCCCACTGATAAGCTGAGAGGCATCCCTCCAAGATAGAAAGGTTTAGGGAACTCAAACTATAATACAGTCCTGAATACAGCAAATCTGTGTATGCACTTACTCTAGTATCATTTCTTTTTTTTTTTTTTTTTTTTTTTTTTTTTTTAAGTAGAACAGTAGCAAACAAGCAAACTGATTTAAACAAATTAACCAATAAAAAAGCTCAAAATTGAGCCCTGTTCCAGTAGTCTTCAATCATACAAGTTCTAGCTGCACAGTCCTGCACTAGGGTGGACGGGAACCTTCTCCAAAAAAAGATGGCCTGGATTAGTGCTCAAGTTATACAAACAAAGATAAAGTCAGCAGGTCTGAATCGAGTCTATGCTACAGCAAACAGATGGCGCACCAATTTCAAAAAGAAACAGTTCAAATAAGCAGGCACAATAAGCCTTTAACCAGAAATTCCCAGCTCAGGAGGACAGAATCTACCCTTCTCCTCCCACAAGAGTGCAGACCACAAATCTTCTTAATGTAAAATAACTGGCCTGAAGCCCAAGTAAATTAACTGCACAGTTTGGTTTTTTGAAGGGTAGATCATGCCTGCTCAACTTGGTCGAGTTCTTTGAGTCAGTCACTAGAGCTGTGGATGAAGGCAAGGTGGTCCATACAGCCTACCTTGATCTGGCTGAGGCCTTTGATACCATTCCACACTCAGGAATCATAGAAAACCTGACTAAGCTAGGCATCAACCCCTTAATCAATAGGTGGGTTGCAAACTGGCTCACAGATAGAACCCACTGTGTGAAAGTAGCTGACTCCAAGTCAGACTGCTGACCAGTCACAATTGGAGTCTCACAGGGATCGGTCCTGGGTCCTCTCCTGTTTGGTATCCACTTCTCAGAAGTCCAGTCCAACACAAAGGGACTCTGGCTGACAAAGTTTGCAGATGATTGCAAGTTGGGAGCCATTATTAACTCACCAAGGGATGTTGACATCCTACTGAAAGGCCTCACTGAGACCAGCGACTGGTGTCAGAACCGTGGCCTTAAGCTCAATGCCAAAAAATGTGTCGTCATCTCTTTGGGAAAAAAACAGTTCCCATGAACTACCACATCGATGGCAGTCCACTGAACACATAAGGTGTTACAAGAGATCTGGGAACACAGGTTGACAGCAACCTCTCTTTTGACCACCACACTGCCACTGTGGTCAGAAAGTACTTCTATGTGGCACATCTCATTACTAAGGGTTTTGCATCCAGGAAGAAAGAGATCATTGTCTCCCTCTACTCTTCCCTCATTAGGCCAATCATAGAGTATAATGCCCCATTTGGTATATACCTCACTAGACACCTGCAACAACTGGAGAGGCCCTAAAAGTACCTCACAAAGAGGACAGACCCAAAAAACTCTAATTATTCTCTGTCTCAAATCACCTACTTACAGGTGATCTCTGCTTGACTTATAAAGCTATGTCTGCCCAGCTCTGTTAGAAATGCTACAGCTAAAGAAATCCCAATTCCACCACACCACACGCTCCAGAGACCTCAACCTCATTGCCACAATCAACAGAACGTGCTGGAGGGACAGGTTCATAACTCAGAGATTGCCCATGCTATGGAACAGACTTCCCATACATGTCAAACAGAGCACCTCACTGCCCCTCTTCAAGAGGAATCTTGATGCGTGGATGGGAGATAGAAAATTCACCCCGGGGATCACTCTAGTGACTCTACTCGACAGAGGCACTGGAAAGTAAGGTCAGGTGGCACAATACAAGGGTAATCCTATGCGCTAGGCTTGTAAAGGCTCCAGGGCCATTAGCCTAGTACACACCTTCGAACCAATTAACCAATAAAAAAGCTCAAAACTGAGCCTTAATCAGCTTATCTTGTTTTAGTGCCTTTATAAATTCTGTACAACTGAATGGCTCTTAGCTCATTTATACAAAGTGAAACACTTTTATTGAACAATCACACCTTTATAAACTGATTTAAAGTACACTGCTGTATCCATATCTTTAAATTTGTTTGTGGTAGCGTTTCACTCTGGACACGCCTTTACTGTGCTTTTGCATTAGGAAGACTAGGATTATTCATTTAGTGGCAGTAGGTGTTTACATGGTCTGTCTGAGCTGGGAAACACACAAAAGGGCTCCAAGTATTTTTTGCACCTCTCCTATATACTGTGACTGTACTTCAGCAGTTCAAAACAAACTGCACTGTCTGCTGTTGGTTTCAGTAGTTAATTGCATCATATTACATTGTATCCATTAGTTCTAAGACTGTTGTAGGTAGTTTGTGTGGTCTTGTTACATTTGAGCTCCAACCCAGCTATTCTACATTTAGAGGGTGTTTTTCTGCCCCATTGTGGCAGACGTGTGTTGATCTAACTTGTCTGATTTGAGGATTGCTGGTGGAAGGCTTACTGTGTGCTTTCCTAATGGTAGTTAGCTTAAAACTCGTTTCTCTTTGCTCATATTTAAGCCTCGCATTTGAGTGGTGCTGTTCTTTGCTCAGTGGTGGTTAGCAGTGCCCTGTATTGAAGTAAAAGCCTAGAAGTTCAGTTTTTCACTAAACAGCTGTAAGTGAAACCTTTCCATGCTTTTCTGCTCCTCTGGGAGCAACTTGCACAATAAGCAGCATTGCCTTATTGATCAACCTTAGCCTACACAAAGTATAGAGCTCTCTTGTAGTCTTGGTGCTACCAGCACAGTCCTGTCAAATTAACCCAATTCCCTTCCCTAGGAAAACATACAGTAAGAGCCTGCTATCATGGATGGGCAGTTTCCCATCATCTCATTGACCAGCCTAATAGGCAAGGGCATCCGGACACACTGTAGCAATTTTCTCATGTATACTGACAACTACTTACTCCTGAAACAAATACTTTATGTGAGAGATGTAGGTACAGTATGAAACTGGAGACAAACTCTCACATAAGGACAAACAGAATGCCAACCAGGTTGTCAGGACACACACACCTCTCACACTAAATAAGGATATGACACAAACTCACATATGCGGAGGTACTCCCTAGTAACTTACCAAAGATCAGAGGCCTCCCAAACAGAAAAGTACAGTTTTGTACCTACCATAAATGTAGATGTTCGAGGATCCACATTGCTGCAGTCCTAACTATTGGGTAGTCCGCTGTCCAGTCGGCCCGAATACCAAAGTATATGGCTGACGTCGGTCAGGGCGCATTAGACTGACGTCAGTACGTCAGGGTACTAATGCGCATGACCGACGTCATATCCTCAGTCTTTTCTTGCCCCAGATGTCAGAAGACCCTGAAAAGATAAGGCCAAAACCAAAAACTCCAAACATACCTGCACCAAAAATATGTACAATATATACAAAATTACCAGAATATAACCTCACCTACACAACCACCCCTAAACACAGAGGGGAAGGAGGGAGGGTAAATTGGACTGCAGCAATGTGGATCCTCGAACATCTACATTTATGGTAGGTACAAAACTGTACTATGTTCTTCATTCCACATTGCTGCAGTCCTAACTATTGGGTAGAATCCCAAAGCAGAGGTAAGGGAGGCTGGCAAATCATAAGGAAGCAGGAACTGACAACATGCCTTGCAAAATAGCTGTGGCAAAACCAGCCCTAGACTTAGAGTAGAGAGGAAGGTGATAATGCTTAGAGAAAGTATGCACTGAACTCCAAGTAGCTGCCTCCAAAATATCCTTAGTTGCCACCCCTTAGAAATGCTGTTGAAGTGGCAGTAGCCCTAGTGGAATGAGGCCTAATCCCAGCTGGAATCTCCTTGCCATGATGGGAATAACAAAATGCAATGCAAAACCCAATCCACCTAGAAATAGTTTGTTTTGACACAGGCTTGCCCTGAACTCAAAGCAAAAGAAACAAACAACTGCTGAGACTGCCTAAAATCCTTAGTCCTGCTCAAATAATAACGCAATTGCCTGTGTACATCTAAAGTGTGCAAAATCTTTTCCCCTTTATTTTGGGGATCTGCATAAAAGTAGGCAAATGAATAGTTTGGTTTAAAGCCACACTAGAAACCACCTTAGGCATAAAGGAAGGATTAGTGTAAAGATACCCTGTCCTTATGAAAAATCAAAAAGGCTCTACCGCCATAAGGGCCTGCAACTCAGAAACCCTTCTTGCAGAAGTAATGGCCAACAAAAAGCAGTCTTCCATGACAAGTATTTCAATTCAGCAGTAGCCGAGGCTCAAAAGGTTGTAGAGTAAGTTTCTCCAACACAAAATTGAGATCCCAAGCAGGAGTAGGAGCTCTCGTGGGGTCTTATATTCTTTGCCCCTCTAAGAAATTGCGTGAACAAAGGATGCGAAAACAATGGTGGGTCACAATCATAGTGAGCTGAAATTGCTGCAGCATGAATCTTAATGGAAGAGAAAGACAAACCTTTGTCCAATAACTCAGTAAGATATTGAAGAGCCACACTCAAATTAGGCTCAGAAATCTCCAAATTGTTTGCTGCACTCCAAAATAAAAATCTCTTCCATTTTTCTGTACACTTTCCTTGTACTAGGTCTTCTGGCTTCCATAATCACATTTAAAACTTGTTGAGGAAGTTGAGACCTGCTGTCTTTCAAAACAGAATATGCCAGGCTGTTAGATGAAGAGAGTGAAGCTTGACATTGAGCAGGTGACCGTCCCTCTGAGACAACAGGTGTGGAATCAAGGGTAAAGGCCATGGAGGCTTCCTTACCAGACTCCTCAGTAATGGGTACCAGTGCTGCGAGGCCAATCTGGAGCTATTAAAATCATCCTTGGCTTGTCTTGTCTGACCTTTAGAAGCACCTTTGGGAGAAGAGGCAGAGGTGGAAAAGCATACACATGAAGATTTTTCCAACTGAAAGAAAGAGCATCCACTTTCCAAGCTGTGTGATGAAACCTCTTTGTGCAAAACTTTGGCAGCTGGTGGTTTAGTGGAGAAGCGAACAGATCTATGTCTGGAGTTCCCCATGACACTGTCAATTTTGACATACATGAAGCACCAGTTTTCACTCGTGTGGCTCCATGTTTTGTCTGCAGAACACATCTGCTAAGGAGTTCTGTGCTCCGGCAGAAACCTTGCCTGAAGGGTCCGTAGCAAGCTGAGCGCAGTCTCCCATAAAATCATTGCTTGCCTGCACAATGGGTAATAATGTGTTCCCCCTTGTTTGTTGATGTACCACATGACAGTTGTGTTGTCTGTTAGAATCAACACCTGTCCTGGAAGAAGTAACTCCTTGAAAGCCATTAATGCAAACTGGACTGCTAACATCTCTTTCATGTTGATATGTAGATGCTGTAGTCTGGCAGGCCACTTGTCTTGTATCCACTTTCCATTTAGATGAGCTCCCCAAGCAATGTCTGAGGCATCTGTCGTTAGAATCTGACTCGCCTCTGGCCGGGTCACAGAGAGTCCCTTGTTTAGGTGACATTCCTGAGCCCACCACAAAAATTCCTTTTGAATGCAAGGTATTATTTGAATGACAGTGTCCAAATCCTGGCAGTGCTGTGTCCATACATTTTGAGATACCATTGCAGCTTCCTCATATGCAGTTTGGCATTGGGAAGCACCAGAATACAAGATGCCATGAACCCTAAGGCTTGAAGGACTGTCCTTGCAGTCAGCCCGGACTGAAGAGATAGTTGATGGAAGTAACTGGAAAGATTCTTTTGTTTGTCCGGGGTTAAAAAGGCCATCTGGGCTGCTGTATTCAGTCTCACACCCAGAAAGCACATGTCTTGAGAGGGTACTAGACTGGACTTTATTTCGTTCACAGAATACCCTAGGCATCTTAGCACTGCTATGACATATTCCAAATGCTGTAGAAGGTCTTCCTTTTCTTGAGCCAGAATCAGGCAGTCGTCCAAGTAAGGATAGATTTGAATTCCTTTTAGCCTGAAGTAAGCTATCACTGGAGCCAGAACCTTTGTGAATACTCTGGGCAGTAGATAAGCCAAAGGGCAATGCAGAGAACTGATAATGAGAATTTCCAGCTCGAAAACGCAGATACTTCCTGCAACTTAGTCTTATAGGCACATGAAGGTAAGCTTCCTTGAGATCTAAAGTTACCATCCAGTGATCTTTGCCCAGCAGAGGTAAAAGCTGTTGTAACGTCAACATTTTGAACTTGGGAATGTCCAGATAAGTGTTGAGGATAGATAAATCCAAAATTGGTCTCCACGTGTTCCCCTTCTTTGGTACTAGGAACAGGCGAGAATAAAATCCTAGGCCCCTTTCTGTCACAGGAACTGGCTGAATGGCCCCTATTTCGAGCAACAGAGAAATTTGCTTGTGAGCCTCTGTTCTTTGTAGAGGAGGAATGTCTGGCATGCCTTTGAAAGGAGGCAAGGTATGGAAATAAAACCTGTAACCGTGGTGAATGATATCCAGAACCCATCTGTCTTGGGTAATTAAATCCCAATTTTCTTTGAAAAGAGACAGCCTTCCTCCCAAAGGTGCTGCCAGGCGAGAATGTACTGGCAGCTGAAAAGGCAGGTCATTGGGTCTGCTTACGAAAGGACTGACCCTCCCTCACCAGAAGTCTGAGCAGGGGAACTCCTGTCCTAGGCCTAAAAGAACCTTGAGCTCTGCCCCTACCACGTCTAGACCTACCCCTAGACTGGGAATCATAAGCAGGATAAGTCCATCCCTTAGTAGGCCAATTTCTACTAAACTTGGAGGCTGCACCTGCAAAAAATCCTTAACAGTCTGCATAGACTTAGCCTTGTCCTCCATTTTCTTTAAAACTGCTTCCACAGGCGAACCAAACAACACATCAGACTGTAAAGGAGCATCCAAAATCCTTGTTTTAACATGCTCAGCTAAATTCTGATCTCTCAACCAGGCGTGCCTACGAAGAACAGAACCAGTGGCAGCCACCCTCGAGGAGGCCTGCACAGCATCAAAACCACACTGCAAGGAATGTTTACCCACCTGTTCAGACACATGAACTAAATCCTGCAACTCTTTACACTCAATACCTTCCGCCAGAGCATCCACCTTAGATTTCAATTGTGAAAGGAGATAATTCTGATATTTTAACATGTGAAACTGACAATTCAACGCCCATGGCTAAAGTGGAAGAAGTATACACTTTCTTTCCCCATCTATCCAAAGCCCTTGCCTCTTTATCAGGAGGAACAGGATTTTTAACAACAGAGGCCTTCACACCTTTAGGCCCCTGCGCGACAGTTTCGGGTCTGCCCTAGGACTCTTAAAAAGATACTTATGAGCTTCAGGCACCCTATAGTACCTATCCGGTTTAACTGGGGCAGGAGGCAGAGAATCAGGATTCAAGGAAGCCTCTGCAAAAACATCTTCCACCACATTCAGAACAGGAGGTATAGCTAAAGGCCTATGCTGGGGTAAAACAAGAATTCCCTAAGCCTCTTTCTGGAATCAGAGAAATCTTGACCTTCCCATTTAAAATGCTCCCTCATGGAATGCAGAGTCTCTGAAAATGAAAAATCCTCAGGAGGAGAAGCTGAAGGAGTAGAATCATCCACATCAGAATCAGAATAAGGAGGATACTCCTGCAAGTCTTCAGCCGAAGACTCAGAAGCCTCCGAACATTGCTCAAAACTCTCAAACTCAGGTTCCACCCTAGGCCTCTTATCAGGAGGGGGCATAGAACCTCTAATCATAGTAATCAAATCCTCTGCCATTTTAAGCATATGTTTCTTAGGTAAAGACCCTGAAGCACCAGGAGAAACCCCCACTGAAGCTAAACTTGGCCTGCCTCTCAAGGAAGGCTTGGAAACAGAAGGGGAGGCTCTAACCACCTTAGGAAGAGAGGGAAGAACAGCCACCTGAGAAGCCCCCTCAGCCTGGCCTACTTCCTGAGAGGATACATCCTGTAACAGTAAAGTCTCTCCCTGAGACTCCAAAGAAACTCCTGGCAGAACCTCCGGCTCCACTGAGCCTTCTAAAGAACCGACGTCTGGGACTGTCGGTTCTTCCACTCTAGGCTTTGCTGCTTTGTCCTTGCGCTTTTTGGCAAGCGCGTCGGAGCATCCAATGGCATTTTATAATTACAACGCTTCCCAAAAACTAACCTAGCACAGTCTAACCTTCTCTTAATAGTGCATTTGTTAAATCTAGCACAAGAGCGGCATCCAACAACGTCGTGCTCAGGCCCTAAACAAGGTATACACAAAGTATGGTAATCCCTATGAGGTATCTGTTTCCCACAAGAAATACAGTTATTCACTTTTTCTGACATCCGGTTAAATACTGAGGCAAGAAAAAACCAAAATATTCCCCAACGGGGTACTTAGCCAACTTTGATTCGGTCTGAAACTCTGACTTCAGAAACTTTCAGAACGCCAACCTGCACTCGCAAAATTGCTTCTGCATCGGACCATGCGGCAAAAAAGACTGAGGATATGACGTCGGTCATGCGCATTAGTACCCTGACGTACTGACGCCAGTCTAATGCGCCCTGACCGACGTCAGCCATATACTTTGGTATTCGGGCCGACTGGACAGCGGACTACCCAATAGTTAGGACTGCAGCAATGTGGAATGAAGAACATCCACTTATACACAACAATGAAAATTACAACCACAACACAAAATACAGTTGTGTACCTACCATAAATGTAGATGTTAAAGTGTATTCACTGTTGCAGTCATTACACTTGGGTTATCCTGCTGGCAGGCTACCCGCAGTTGGCCAGAATTCCAAAGTCTAGGTCAGGCATTGGTTGTTGTCGCCTCCTCCCTGACGTCAGTGCGCCAGGGGTATAAAAGATGCAGCAGATGCCATTTTCTTCAGTTTTTCTTGCCCCAGATGTCAGGTGCCCCCAAAAGGGTAGGCTAAAATTATGCCAATAAGTATGCATGCAGTAAACAAACATTTCCTTAATCTTCAAGCAAATACACCACATAGGTTGTAAAGAATAGAGAAGCACAGATAAATCCCAGCAAAGAGAGGGGGATGATGGGTGGGTAACCTGGACTTCAACAGTGAATACACTCTAACATCTACATTTATGATAGGTACACAACTGTACTATGTTCATTGTGTTTCACTGTTGCAGTCATTATACTTGGGTTGAATCCCAAAGCTCAGGTTGGGTGGCTGAGTCGAAAGAGGATTAGGAGAGGCTATAGGGCCCTGCAGAAATGCAGTGGCAAAGTCTGCTCTGGATTTAGAGTAGAGAGGTAAGTGGTAGTTCTTGGTAAAAGTGTGCACTGAACTCCAAGTTGCAGCCTCCAAAATGTCTTTGGTTGGTACTCCTATGAGTAAGGCTGCTGAAGTGACTGCTGCTCTGGTTGAATGTGGCCTAATGCCCTTAGGCACTGATTTGCCATGTTGTGAATAGCAGAAACGAATGCAGTGGCCTATCCATTTTGAAATAGTCTGCTTTGAGATAGCCTTTTCTTGTGATCCTGCAGCATATGCCACTAAGAGTTGGTCAGTCTTTCTGAAAGCTTTAGTTCTGTCCAAGTAGAAGCGTAGCTGTCTGTGTATGTCCAAATAATGCAGGAGTCTTTCACCCTTATTCTGTGGGTTTGGATAAAAAGTAGGTAAATGAATGGTTTGGTTAAGGGCTACACTGGACACTACCTTAGGCATAAAAGTCGGGTTCGTCCTCAGAGAAACCCTGTCTGAATAGAAAATGATAAAATGTTCCACAGCCACGAGTGCCTGTAACTCTGAGACTCGTCTTGCAGAGGTTATTGCTAGGAGCAGAGCTGTTTTCCGTAAGAACTTTATCTCAGTTGTATTGGCTGGCTCAAAAGGTGGCAGTGTGAGTTTTTCCAAAACATAATTGAGGTCCCCGGCAGGTACTGGTGCTCTCCTTGGAGGTCTTATGTTTTTGGCCCCTCTGAGGTACTGCCTTAGCAATGGATAAGAAAAAAATAGGTGGTTCCGTATCGTAATGAGCTGAAATGGCAGAGGCATAGATTTTAATTGATGAAAAGGATAGGCCTTTGTCCAGCATCTCAGTTAGGTATTGCAAAATCTGAGGAATATTTGGTATAAAACGTATCAATTCCTTGTGCCTGGTTCCAAGCACAGAATCTCTTCCATTTTTCTGCATAAGATTTTCTGGTACTGAGCCTCCTGGCCTCCAAAAATAACATCCATCACTGCTTTAGAGAGAGGTGTGTTCTGAATGGCTACATTATCTGCCATGCTGCCAGATTTAGGGTCCTGAGTTGGCTGTGCAGGATCTGTGTTTCATTGGGTCAGTAAGTGAGGAATTAGAAGTAATGTCCCGGCTTGTGCCTTGAGACGAGCTCTCTAGGATTGGGTACCAGTGCTGGCGGGGCCAGTCTGGGGCAATCAGAATCATTTTTGGCTTCTCTTGTCTGACCTTTAGGAGTACCTTGGGGAGGAAAGGCATATACACAGTTAGGGCTTTCCAGCGGAACGATGGAGCATCCACTTTCCATACTTGCTTGTGATAAGTCCTTGTGCAGAATTTCTGTAGTTGGTAGTTGTGAGGGGAGGCAAATGGATCTATGTCTGGGCATCCCCATTTCTTTATTATCATGCTGAAAACTTGTGGATCCAGTTTCCACTCGTGGGGATCCGTGAGGTTTCTGCTTAGTTCGTCTGTCAGAGTATTTATTTTTCCTGGCAGGAATTGTGCATGCAGGTGTACTTGATAGGTCAATGCTGTGTTCCACAAAATTCATGGCTTGTCTGCAGAGGGGGTAGGAATGTGTGCCTCCCTGCTTGTTCATGTACCACATGACTGTAGTATTGTCCGTCCTTATCAGTAGTTGTCCTGGATGAAGTAGATCCTTGAAAGCTGTCAGGGCATTCTGAACAGCTAGCATCTCTTTTTGAGTGATATGAAGAAGCCTTTGGCTTGCGGGTCATGTGCCCTGAATACATTTTCCTGCCATGTGTGCCCCCCCCCAGGAATAATCTGATGCATCTGTTATTGACTGCCTGGCTGTGGGTAGGTTGAATGGCTGTCCCTTGTTGTAGTGACAGGCCTGTGCCCACCATCGAAACTCCTGTTGCAGGCAAGGAATGAGGGTAATTAATGTTTCCAGACTGTGGCAATAAGTCCAAACACTTTTTAGATACCACTGTAGTTTCCTCATATGCAGTCTGGCATATGGAATTAGCAGAATGCAGGATGCCATGAAGCCCAAAGGCTGCAGAATTTTTCTTGCAGATAACTGGGTCTTTGTTGCCAACATTTTGAAGTAAGAAGTCAGTTGCCTTTGTTTGTCTGGCGTGAGATAAGCCATCTGGGCAGCTGTATTTAAGCTTGCACCCAGGAATATTATCTCTTGAGAGGGTACTAGTTTTGATTTCTTTTCATTTACTGTGTACCATAGGCAAATTAATAATCTTTTTACAAATGCCAGATGTTTTAGTACAATGTCCTTGTTCTCTGCTTGAATAAGGCAATCGTCCAATTAAGGATATATTTGAATTCCTCTTTGTCTGCAAAATGCAATTACTGGTGCCAGGCATTTTGTGAAGACCCTGGGCGCAGTAGATAAGCCAAAGGGCAGTGCAGAGAACTGGTAGTGCATTGATCCAGCTATGAATCTGAGGTATCTTCTGCAAGATTGTCTGATTGGGACATGCAGGTATGCCTCTCTTACAATCCAAGCCTTCTTGCGCCCAGCATGGGCAGAAGCTGCTGCAGAGTCAACATTTTGAATTTTGGAACGTCCAGAAATGTATTTAGAATAGACAGGTCCAGCATTGGTCTCCAGGCTTTGTCCTTTCTGGGTACCAAGAAATGTCATGAGTAAAATCCTTGTCCCTGCTCCTGCTGTGGTACTTGCTGAATGGCCCTCATGTCCATGAGGGATGAAACTTGTTTTTGTGCCTCTGCTCATTGATTGTGTGGCAGGTCCGGCATACCTTTTGCCCTTGGCAGGGTGTGAAAGTGGAACCTGTAGCCCTGGGACACTATATTCAAGACACATTTGTCCTGGGTGATCACGTGCCAATTTTGAGAAAAAAAGTGCTAGTTTTCCCCCTAAGGGGGCTGCAAAAAGATAAGTGCTTGGTGCTGGCAGAGGAAAGTCATTGAGACTGTTTCCTGTAAGGCTGTGATTTGTCTTCTCTGCTTTTGGAGGTAGAAGCGCCCCACTGTTTAGGCCTGTATGAGCCCTGGGGCTGGGATCTGCCTCTGGAGCGTCTGTATCTGCCTCTTTGTGGCCTGTCTGACACTGGAAAGGGCCAATTCTTTGTAGGCCAGTTCCTGCTAAATCTGGGTGGCTGTACCTGTAAGAAACCTTTACTGTTTGCATAGATTTTGCTTTGTCCTCCATTTTCTTCAACACCTCCTCTGCTTTAAGACCAAATAAAGTATCATGCTGTAATGGAGCATCTAATAATTTTGCTTTAACATGATCAGGCAGATTCTGTTCCTTTGACCAAGCTTGCCTCCTAATGACAAAACCCATAACTGCAGCCCTGCAAGAGGCCTCCAGAGAATCAAAACCACATTGCAATGTATGCTTTCCCACTTGTTCAGTTGCATGCAATAAATCCTGCATTTCCTTATTTTCTGCACAATCAGAATTTGTCAACATTTTCTGTTTAAGCAGTGACATTAAGTATTGCTGATATTTAAGCATATGAAATTTACAATTTAAAGCCCTCACAGCCAAAGTGGCAGAAGTGTCAACCTTTTTCCCCCCTTCTGTCTAGTGCCCTTGAATCCCTATCACAGGGGATATGTTTTTTTGTAGTGAAAGCCTTGACCCCTTTGGGACCCTGAGAAATAGTTTCTGGGTCACCAGCAGGGTTTTTATGAAGAAATCTATGTGAAACTGGAACCCTGTAGTATCTGTCTGGTTTAACAGGGGCAAGGGGTAAAGAGTCAGGAGAAAGGCCAGACTCTGAAAATGCATCATCTACAATGTCTAACACAGGGGGAATAGCAAGAGGCCTGTGCAGAGGTAGTAAAAGAAAATCTCTAAGCCTTTTCTTTGATTCTGAGTAGTCTTGGCTTTCCCAGTGGAAGTGCTCCCGCATGGAATGCAGGGTTTCCCCAAAAGAATAATCCTCAGGAGGAGAGGCTGCAGGGATAGATTCTTCAGCATCAGAATCCTCATAGGAAGGAAGAGAGTATTCTTGTTCAGAAGAGGAGTCAGAGGAAATAGAAACCTGATCTGAAGACTCATATTCTGTCTCTTGCCTAGGTCTCTTATCAGGAGGGGGATGGGAACCCCTGATCAAGGTAATTAGGTCTTCGGCCATTTTGAGCATCTGTTTTTTAGGCATGGAAGTCTGTCCTGGAGAATGCTGTACTTCTTTGTCTTTAGATCTGCTTTAGTCTTTGCTTTGGATGCTGAAGTAGGCTTTACATATAACTGTGTAGGTCTGAAAACACCCTCAGAAGCCAATGCCTACTCAGTGGCTCCGGACCCATCTGAGGGAATGGTTTCAGAGTGTCCAATGCCTTGAGTATCCAGAGGCCTAGCTAGCCCCACGTGGGAGTCCTCAGCGGCCTGTGGCTCTGAGGTAGCGGGCGTCAGGGGCTGCAAAAGCGCCTCACTGAGAACCGGCGACTGGCTTAGCGGAAACCTTGTCATTGGTTTTGGATCTCGGATGCCTGTCCTTTTCATTTTCCTTGCGTTTTTTTAGAAACTCCGGTCGTCGGCTGTTCCAATTGCATTATATAATTGAATCTTCGGCCAAAGTAATGAAAAGCAAAATTGAACCGACGCTTAATGGTACGTTGGTTAAATCTAGCACAAAACCGACAGCTAGCAATGTTGTGATCAGGGCCTAGGCAAGGAATACAGTAAGATGAAAATCCTTATGAGGTATTTGCTTCCCACAAGAAATTCAATTGTTAACTTTTTCTGACATCAGTCTGGAGCAAGAAAAAAGTTTCCCCAACGAGGTACTTAGCTTTAATGAAGACTTCAGATCTAAAATTCGTCTTTGAAAATCTCAGGAGTCGGCCGACCGGCACTTGCAAACTGCTTTTGCTTCAGGCACCGCGCGGCAAGAAAGACTGAAGAAAATGGCATCGGCTGCATCTTTTATACACCTGGCGCACTGACGTCATGGAAGAGGAGACAGCAACCGACGCCGGACCTAGACTTTGGAATTCAAGCCAACTGTGGGTAGCCTGCCAGCAGGATAACCCAAAAGGAATGACTACAACAGTGAAACACGATGAACATCGCGTCTCCTCCGGCTCCAGGGAAAATCTCAGAAATCGGATGGGAGTCACGGATCCTAGGCTGACTTTGGCAGGAGAAGGAAGGTCCGGGGACCTCTTACGTTTGTCAGGTCTGAGAGATTTTTGCGCTCTCTCCTTCTCTCTGCCCCTTTTCTGCTCCACTTCCACAGGCTTTGAAACAGGAGGTTGAGTCCCAACCTGGGAGGGAGAAGAAGCAAGGACAAGAGAGGCGGCCACAGCAGCCACTGTGACCGAAGCAGGGGACGAAGCAAACCGCCTCAGAAGTGGGAAGAAGGCCTTTCAGGGCCAACCTAGCCTTCCTGCCCTTGACAGTGTACGTGTTAAAACCTGCGCATATACAGCAGTCAGTATTTAGAATGGCAATGCCCAAACACATTACACAAAGTGTGGCCATCTGCTGGAGACAATTTATTGCCACACAGTGCACCTTTTGAACACAGCCTTATCAGCCATGCTCCTATCGAGTCACTCAAACAAGAGAAGGGAAAAAAGGAGAGAAAGATTACCAGTTTTCCCACTCAAACCAGTTACCACACACTCAAGTCACACAGAACACACTGAGGGGGGAGGGGAAGCAAAGCACACTAACAAACTAATGCTAAACTACAACAAAGGTTCAATTTCACGACACACCAGCGAGGGGAGGAGAAGAGGAAGCCTACACTAAAACACAGATACTAATATTTCAGAGAAAAAAGCTGATTAAAATCAGAAAAGCCCACTCACTACTCAGATCTCAGGAGATCATGATGCTTCAGCAAGTCGTGGCAAACGAGATCTGGGGGTTGGAAGGCAGTGGAGGTGTATTATGGGCAAAGGGAGGAGCTTGGGGCAGATGCTAGTGAAATTGCCGGCTCGGATCGATACGGTTACGGTATCCCACAGGTTGAAGACAAATGAAGTAAACTACTTCAGATCCATTGAACAACCCCTGGACAGAAGCTGCAGTCTGTAAGCTTATTTTGTAATGGCTCGCAATTGACTTTTTCAAAGGCTCTTTTGAGATCAAGAAATATTCCACCACTCATCAGACCTTGATCCATATTGATATAAATTTTATCAGATAACATATTCAGTGCAGTTAAGCTACTGTAATTGCTAACGATGCAAGTATTTACTTCACTAAGCATCTCAGTAATGCTTTCTGATGAGGCAAAAGGGATATTAAGCAAATCAGAGATGGGATTCCCATCTAGAAAATGCTGTTCCAGTCTGTGTCCAAAACTAAGACAGAATGCTGTATATATATATATATATATATATATATATATATATATATATTTTTTTTTTTTTATTTCTCCAAGTCTTTTAAGTTTCTAATACCATGATGGGAATGGATCCCATTCCTAAGTCAACGCACAATTAAAGTTCATGAAATTAGTATTGTTTCAATCTTTGATGTTAGCCAGAAGTGCCCTTCGCAGCACTCCAATGTGCCAAGTAATGATTCCTGCAATTCGTACAGAGCATATATCGGTAACATATCCAACTACAATTGTAGATTCTTTTTCATAAGACCCGTTGCTCCTACTACTACTGGAACTATCTGGGTATCTTTCTTCCACATTGTTCTCATTTCTGCCTGCAAATTCTGATATGACTTTCTCTCTCTTTAGGCGCAAGACACTATAATCACTGGGTGTAGCGATTTCAATTATCAATGCTACTTTTGTCTTCTTTTCATGGACCACTATATCTGGTTTTCATGCAACTGTCTTTTAAATTGTTGGTAGTGGGTGATCCCATATGATGTAGACCATCCTTTTTTAGGATGCTTTGTGGCCGTTTCCAGTTTTTTTCAGCTACTTCATTATTATAATATTTGCACAATCCGCAGTGCAACAGTCTTGCCACATTATAATGCTTTTCAGTGCACAGTCATTCTGCAATTAGTATGTCACAACCAGTAACAAGGTGTGCAAATGCTTCCAATTCTGTTTTACAAAACCTACATTTGTCCATTTCTCCCACATGTTCAATGGATTTGGTAAACTAATGTGTACGTAGTTCACTCTCTTGGGTCACCAGTATTGACCTTTATCTTCTGGTTTGAATTTGCCTCTCCTTAACCATTCCTGCATTCAATCCTAATCAACATGAGGTTGTTCCAGGAGTTTTGCATACTTGCAAGTATATTTATGCATTTTCCACATTTCTTACCTTCTCATCTGATGCTTCACCTTATATTCTTTCTTTTGTTTTTTGGCACATTCAGTTGCTGCCTGATTTTTTACCTATTTCTGGTTTGATTTCCATTCCTGATTGACGGCGATATGCTTCTGTTTGACTAAGCAGGGAATTCATCTTAGATTTATTCTCAGGTTTCAAAACTTTCATTATGTTTGGGTCTTCTGAGGTCAGTAGATATGCATGCAGTCCCACAACTGCAGATCTATACATTTAATCAATTTCAAGGAGGCCCATACCTCCTTCATACCTCCTTCAGAACAGGGAGTATATAATCTTGGTATGCACTGACTTTTATAAATCATTTGATAAGCATGAAGCCTCCTTGTTTTCCTGTCTAATCTATCCAACACTTACTGGAGCCAGTCAATCCCACCAAAACTGTAACTTAGGACAGGAAGAGCAAATTGGATTATAGCCTGAATTTTGTTCCTAGATGTCAATGCTGTTTTCAGGATTAATTCAAGGCTTCTAAATATTCTTTATTTAGTTTTATTTGCATTTTTTCATGTTTTACTGTTGATCCTTCATCAATTCCCAAATATGTATACACTCCCTCTTGCTCAAGCTCTTTTATATCACATTCTTGTCTCAAACTGATGTTTTCTTGGTGCTGCAGCTTTCCTGCTTTAGAGGTTGCTTTTGCATGTTTATCAAGACCAAATGACATTCTTACATCATCTGAAAAAGTTGCAGTGGTGCTTTCAGCTCCTCATCTGATGTGCTATATACAATTTTAAATCATCTACAAAGAGATAAGCCTTTACACTTTGTTGCTTTCTAGGAGCCAAATTATAGCCATGCCCTAATCTTTTAAGCAGACAGCTTAATGGGTTATGGGCAAGGCAACAGAGCAGCGGTGACAGAGTGTCACCCTGGAATATACTCCTTTGAATTTTTATCACTGGAATAACAATTTGGCCTTTATCACAGCTTAACTGCAAAGTGGTTTTCCACTCTTTCATGGTCGCTGTGATAGTTTATCAGTGTAGGGTGTGTATCTTATACATTTTTAAGCACTCTTTTATCCATGAATGTGGGATACAGTCAAATGCTTTTTTGTAGTCTATCCACGCCATACTTAGATTCTTCCCCTTTTAAAATTTCTCAACTATGACTAACAACAACAAATGATCCTTTGTTCCATAGGTTCATGGGTAGGTAGTAGGCTATTGGCCCTAGGGCCTATACAAGCCTAGCCAAAGATGTACCCTGGCTTTCGCCACCCAAGAAAATTATTTTCCTGTGCCCCTGTCAAGCAGAACCACAGAAGTCCATTTGACTTTCTATTATTACCCATTTTTCTATTGTCATAACTGAGTTTTCTTCTAAATAACTACAAACTCTGTCAGCATCAATTCCAGTGTATAGTTAATACGTTGTTGGAAGGCAATTTATTGATCTATAGTTTTTAGCGTAGCTTGCAGGTTCACACTTAAGTAGGACAATTGTTTTTCCTGTTGTTAGCCAGGCTGGTGTATGTTTGGGGGTGCAAATATAAATAGTCCTTACTCACAGCTATTGGGCCTCAGGTTTTCCAATTAGAGGCTATTCTTAAGTTTGTTTCAATCTCTCTGGCCATTACTTCATCCCATTTCATATCCTGTACCTTTAAATTTCTTATTCTTTCTTTTACTTCACTCATCTATCCATCCATATTATTTATGTTCCACAGGATCTTCAAAAAATAAAAATCCAAAATTTTCTCTTTTTTTTGATTTTTTTTGGATATTTTTGAACCTTTTTTTTTTGTTTCCTAATTTTTTTGGGTCATCAATAAATTGCTTAGTCTGTACTTTTCCTTTATATTTATCTGTGCATCTTCTAAGTTTTATTTCTGCCTGTGCTGCCTGTTTTGATATTTTAATTGCAATAGTGCATGATAAAAATGAAATCCTGTGTTCTGTTATGTGCATGTTTTTATCACAACTGTCTTTCTAAATATTTTTGTTGATCTGTTCCCTCTTCTATACTCTTCTAACAGTAACACTTCTTATATTAATTGCTTTATAGTTTACTCTATTTGATATTTCCATGATGGCATTCAATTTCTCCCCACCTTTTCCTTACTATGTTGTGTTGTTATGGTAGGACTTTATCTGTTATTAATTTGACTGCACAGTAACATATCCTATTTACATCTGTTATATTGTACAGTCCCAATTACTGTGTTCACTTCTAGGTTTTTGGATTTTATTCACCTTCTGCAGTCTATTTCTTTAATTGATTTTAATATGTCGATCCATCTCTATTAAATCAAGCAACTCTTCTCTTACATAATTTTCTTCTAAACTGAGGGCACATTCTTTGTTCTCCATTTCACGCAGGCATTCCACAGAAAGTTCCAGATCATCTTCCTGTGCCACATTCTCTTCAATTTCCGCCTGTGACATCTATTGCTCTTTCATACGGGAACTCACTGGCCTATCATTCCACGACATTATGCCAGAGTTGCCACAGTTTCCTGTTCTTTCCCTTGCTATATAGCTCCAACTGAATGCTTGTACTGAATTCCTGTGGGAGGCTCCAAAGTATCTTCATACGTCAACTGATTATATGCTTCCCACTCCACTGGTTTCTTCTTAATTTGGGTGTCCATTGCTCTATCTTGTTGTGCTGTTATCAGAGTTAAATCTTCTACACTAAATTCTTCACTTTGATGGTAATCCATAACCTCAGCTTCTATTTCTTTAACTTCTCCATTACTAATCCTCGTTTCTACTTTTCCTCTGTTTTCTTATTTTTTGTATTGTAAAATTTTCCATATCTGGATATCTTTGCCTGTATTTCTCTCCAAATATCTTTGGTGCTGCTCTTTTTGCATTAATTAGTTTTGCTTTCGCCTTTGCACAAATATTGCACCATATTAAATTATTTTTCCTTCCCCATGTCCATATTTCTTCCTCAGATGTCTCCTGCTCCTCTTGCTTCTCCTTACTTTGGGGCCTAGTTGTTCAATCATGGTATGATATAAAGTGTTAGACTTTCTACACTGAATACTTAAATTTGCAAATATTCCATAACTTCGGCTTCTGTTTTTTGACTTCTACTTGATTACTCTTTTGTTTTATATTCCCTCTTTATGATCTTATTTTTTTATTGTGAAATTTTCCATATCTGGATGCCTCTGCCTGTATTTCTCTTTGAATATCTTTGGGGTTGACTTTTTTGTGTTGATTAATTTGGCTTTCTCCTTTGCATAAATATTGTACCATACTAGATCTCTCTCTTTCCCATGTTCATATTTCTTTTTATACCCTTCAAACATCTCTAAATTTTCTTTAGATTTTTGCACTTCCCCAGTCACTTCTTTTTCCAAATGGCACATTGTTTCTTGGTCTATACAGGGTTTTTCATGGATCTGTTGTATTAATGAACACATTTTTTTATTTGAAGCTTCTGACAGTTTTTCTTGTGGACCTATTTTTCTTTCTTCTAATTTCCCTCTAAATCTTTTTATGCATCTTTTGTCTGGAAATTCTGGGACTCTTGCATAACAGTAACAATACCTAATTTCTTTCTTATCCTCAATAGTCCACTCTATCATCTATATGGCTCCTTTCTGGCCTATCAGTTTTTGTGGACTGCTACTTCCTTTTACAACAGTGGGGTCCATCCTCCCCCTGGGCCTGATCTAGCCCTATTGTAGGAATATTTTTGTCTCTTGACTTCTGTGTACTGTGAAGGCTGAATTATGTCCTGAGAGATTTTATTTTATATACATAAATCATTAAAGTTTACCAGTGATACAAACTGAAGTGCTGTCATTCACGATGATGAAACATGCACCTTTCTCTATATACTGACAGTACCTTTCAATATATTATAAGTTCATAGTAGGTTACTAAGCTAGCGGAACTAGATCCCTTACAAGCCTAGCCATGTTACTCTCGAGTTGCCTCAATTGTCCTTGGTTAGATGGACATAATTCACAGAGCAAATCTGTGATAACACCAATTACTCCTGTCCATGAGCGACATGGGTGCCACTCTGGGGTAGTTTTGCGGTCTCCATCCATTTGTCCAGGTTGCACTTGAATAGGGTCAGTGTGGAGTTCTGCTTCACATGAACTGGAAGTTTATTCCAGAGTAGCATCAATCTCTGGGAGCTGCATCTGTCTTTCCAGCATTTTCTGTTAATGTTCCAGGCTAGGTTAAGATCTTTAGAGCAAGTGACTCTTGCGCATTTGACTTGCACTCACCAACATGGGGACTCACTGCACTCCTGTGTGATGTCTTCCCTGGTAAGGTTGGACCATAAAACTGTCTCGTTCAAACTATTAGACATGACACCACCACAGAAACAAAAAAACTGAAGAATTTTTCCAAAGCAAACTTCAGACTACTATGCAATGGTATAAAAAGTATTATACCCCCCACACTCACAGACAACAATGACTCCTATGTAGAGGTGTACTCAGATGTCTGTACTAACACTTAAGGAGCTGTATAGACTCAGCTGTACGTGACCAGATCAAAACCGGCTCTTCCCAAAAAACAAGCCACCCTGGTAGACCTCAAGTATAAACAGGTTATATAACAAGAGGAAAAAATGAGGTTAAGAATATGAGGGAACTGACTTAGCAGAAGAATTCCCTCCTCAGATTGAACAAGCAAGTCAGAAATCTTGTGAAATTCTCTAAAGCCAAGTATGAAGCTAAAATAGCGTCCCTAGCCAAGGATAATCATAAGGCATTCTTTAATTATGTCTGAAACCTAAAAGGGAATGCCCAGCTTTGTGCAGAACTGATAAGATGGTACCAGTCATACTGCACTGGAAGAAAATGCCAACCTGCTAGCTGACAGATTTGGTGCGTCCCCACCCCCAA